>NC_135007.1:300000-550000 GCF_051020985.1 Nomia melanderi | reverse complement strand
AGGAATGTGGAGATGATAACTTTTACTTCTATTTAAAAATGTTTAATAAAGAAATACTCGACGTCGAAACATCATTTTAATTATTAATAAATGTAAAATCATACGTCGCGCTCAATGCGCCATCTTGAAATTCAAAGAAAGGTGTACAATGTTGTGAGTCTTATCCCTTATACATCAATGGCTTTAATCTTCCCATTACCGGACTGGGAATGTGGAATGGGGAATAGGGAATGGGGAATAGTGAATGGGGAATGGGGAATGGGGAATGGGGAATGGGGAATGGGGAATGGGGAATGGGAAAGTCTTCCCACTTTCTACTACAATTTGTTTCTTCAGTATGCTACCGTCTGACGTTGAAGGAGGATGTGTTACCAGTGATCGAGCGACAGTTAAGTTTTCATGAAGTTTTGTGATTTTTATATCGACATAGAAATTATGTCGACTCGAAATGGGTAATTTATCAACTGTAGTGAAGTTTAGTGCAGTACTTTTTTCCTGCTTTATGGATTTTACTTGGGCGGAAAACGAATTAAGAGGTAATTAAAATGACAGACTGTATAAGTAGGATCTATATAGATATATACATGCATCGTATATCTACGACATATTATGGTCTTCTATACATATGTCAATTACACGTGGTTAACTTAAGTTATTTGGCTTGAGTTACTTATCATTTTTCGAACTGTTACGTTGCATCAAGCTTTTCCTAATGCCGCGGGTCAATGAATTTTAGTAACAATTGCATTTTCATGATAGCGCTGTATACCGTGTGTGTAGAATATTATAGTTTCTATAATTACACATTTATTTTGCGAGTTATACAGCTTTTCAACTATAAAAATATAATAATTGCTTTCTTTTTATACCGATTAACATTTTACTCTGTTTAAATGATTTTCAAGCTTCAACTTCATATTAGTAATATATTTAAAATATTAATTCGTGCGTGGTATGCGAGTAAAATATAACTGTGAAACAAATGTTAAGCGCATAGTGCATATTACTGACATTTTGAGATTTGTAGTTTAAACTGTAGTTAGAATTTGTTCGTTTATTTATACAAGTTATTTCTTATATGTAGGAACGCGTGTCGTAATTGAAATTATACAAATATTTTTTCCCGATGTATTTTTTCTCGTGATTTATGATCCCATTACTGTGACTGACACTGACCAGTTTACCACAAAGCTAATTGTTCGACGATGCTTGCGAGTTCGTAAGTTCATCACACCAGAAATCCTCTTTTGATACGAGCTACGTATCCTTCTCCGAGTATCGTGCTGGTGGTTTCTTTACGGAATTGTCGCAGAATAGTGTTTCACAGCACTATATTTATTTCATTTTCTGCTGTATTTATTTATAGAATTTTTTCTATTAACAGAACTTAATAAAACTATCTTTACTTTGTAAAGTATATGTAATAACCAGTTTAAAAACATTCGTGAACAAGTAAAGTTATTGTCAGTAGTACATTGTTCTCGATATCTGTTTCGTTTTGTACGCATTCATGCGTTATGCTTTCGCGCGTTATGTCTCGCGCGAATAAATGGAATAAATTCCTTTAGATAGCATCGAGTTAGGAATTTCTAAATAAACTCATGTCATTACTAAAACTCGACTGGCCGATTATAAACTGCGAAAGCGCTTGCTCGATAATTGTGTTCCATTTAATTTGAGTATCGATAAAATTCTTTTTGATGAATATTACGCCACTAATCATACCGAATGGGACAAAGTCGGTGCTCGTACAAGTGAAAGGAGATACGAATTGTTGGGTTGCGAGTTGCTAGTTGCTGGTTGCGAGTTGCTAGTTACGCTAGGTTGGAGAACGCAACTGTGCTTACGACCCTGACCAGGACGGATCACGACTTACGACTGTACTTAAAGACAGAGGAGAGCGTTTTCGAGAATACTTTAAGTTTCAACTCGGACCCGAATCCCAGAAGAAATTTCGAACTCGATGTTCGATGAATGAGCCCGTTTAAGCGGCAAATATTCTTCCTATTCGCACCTCCGCTGCGACGATTCGGCTCGAACGTTTCTAGACCAGAATCAGTTCGAATCGAATATTTTGAACCTGCCAACATGCACGCGCAAGAGTTTTCACGAAGTTTTCTGATTTTTATATCGACATAGAAATTATGTCGATTCGAAATGGGTAATTTATCAACTTTAGTGAAGTTTCGCGCGGTACCTTTTTCTGCTTTACGGATTTTACTTGAACGTTAAACATCATAAGTTTAGGATAAATTCGAACGTGTTCGGTAATTCGAATTGTTTGTCCATTGCTAATAGTATTTCCTTGTATCGCCGTGCCAGTAGGGTGATACATTATTACTATTGTATACTTATATATATGTAAAATAAATGAAATCAGTGTTCTCCAAATGGTTTAACTATTTCCATGATTACGTTCGGTACACTCATTATGAAAAGATGGCAATTGTTTATTTAATGACAAGTAACTTGTCATGGAGAAAATAAATCGCTTTTGATATTTATAGTAAAATTTAGATTAAACTAATTATCGATTAAAATTATTGATTAGAATATCATTCTATACTTTTCCAAATCTTTAAGTACTCAATATACCTAAAAATATTTTTAATTTCAAATATTGATTATTTATTTGTTTATGAATTGGTCACATTTAAAATTTTGTAAGTAATAATTATTAATGGTTTTTTGACTCTTTTGATACGACATACGGGACTGTGAGTGTGGTCCTTCTGTATAGAAATAGTTAATGGTTATTTTTATATATTTTTAGTATATTTTAATACATTCTTAATCTGGTACGACCAATAGAACCAAAAGATTCACTGTCAATACGGCAGAATTGATCATCATCCGCGTGCCGACTATAATCGGCTTTCGTACAGAGAGATCGTCGCATAGATACCAACTATAGTCGATTATAGTTATAGTGAAAGGTTTGTTAAATAAAAATGTAAATTAAAAAGTATAATTAAAAAATGTGTCGTTTTATTATAATTTATTTCGGAAAACAAATAAATTTATTTTGACTTTACAGTAAGTTTATCTATTCTACTTTTGTCCAGTCTATCCGTAATCGCTTAAAAATAAATAACCAAACAGGCGTACACTTTTAAAAGGAATAAAATACTTAAAGGGTGAAATTCACAAGTTAAAATTGAATGGTTGAGGCGGTTCAATATGCATACGGATGCATACACGTTAAAATATTTTTTCTGCGAACGATTCGAACATAAATCTTGAAGTTCGAATACAATGTTGCGATTAAAATGTTTTTGAATTTAATCTATTTTAGATGGGAGTATTTTAATAATGATTTATAGAGGATACGGTATGGCATCGATTGCTATATAAAGCAATGAATGTACACCTATAGTTTTTGACATTAAGGCATAGAGGTGTGGAAACTTGAAACCTTTGAAACGTCTTTCAGTGGTATAAAATCTCTGTATAGTTATTAAACCTAATCGACTAAACCTGGCTTACTTGTTTATGCATTTATCAGTAATACTTGTGAAATAGCAATGACATGCACCGCGTAATGAAACGCATCTAATACAGGAAGGCCTCGGATTTACGTCCTTTTTGTTTATCGGAGTGGGCGATGTGAATCGAAAAGGCCGTAAGTCGGGGATAGAGGGTAGATAAATATGCATGTATGAGAACATACATGTTTGTACACGTATTTATCAGATTAGGAGATACATTTTCTTTTAAATGTATACAAATAATAGAAGAGATTACATTTAACGTATGTTTATAAAAAATTGAAGGGATCACGATGTTTACGAATAATATTGAAACGTACTGGATGGCCTTCTTTTATAGCCATGAAAATACGTTCTTTATCTTTAAGAAACGTCCTCACAGTTGTTTCTGGTAAATTTATTTCTCAGTTAATCTCAAAACCTTGTGTCCCACTATCAAAAAGTTTTATCATTTCTAATTTAGTTTCAGAACTTATAGTACTTCGTCTTTTAACAATATAATGTAAAGATAAGGACACGTACGTAAATAATGGTCTTAACTCTCGATTAATTACATTTATGTACTGATGTTTACTGTAAATATATTTCTACAAGTTCTTAATCTGTGTAGAAACTGTGTAATCTAAATTTATTTATTCATAAAAATTCTTTAGTCAAGTAATGCTCAGGCTGATTCAGTTAAAACTGAACACGTAGAGCAAGAAATATTGGTTAAAAACAATTGACTATCGCGTTACGTAGAGAAGACATAATTGTGAAATGATGTGAATTGGAAGGACGTAACTCGAGGCTCCACTATATATTACTTTATATTTCGTTTTGTTGATACTTGTTTGTATTTCGAGTAGTGTAGAGGTACTAATAGCGGGTTTTTGCAAAAACTTGGTCAAAAAGTGCCAAGCGGCGCGAACGCGTTTCTTTTATTTTAAAATTCAGAAACTGAATTACGCTTTCCTATTTTTACATAAAAAATTTTATATAGTGCTATCGTTCCATTTTCTATTTCTAAGCGAGTAATAACAAAAATAAAAATAAATATTTAGAAGGAAAATAAAAGAATAAGCTTAATCTGATTCTACGAACCGATAGGCTGACATTTCTTAGCAGTGTAATGGAGAAGCGCAATCGCGCCGCTTGGCACTCAAAAGGTTAAATGTTTGAAAGATGCAGTATCGGAACAAACTGAATAATCGACGAAAGATTTGAAAAATATTGAGATCAATATAAACGTTTATGGTTTATGAGCATCGAAGATTGCAGCGTTTATAAATAGAGGGCGAAAATACAAGAAAGTTATTTACGATTTACTAAAGAATCTATATTATTGTAGCAAAAGTGAAGCTAACGATTATTCTTTTGTGGTCTCTGATGTCATGAACAACGTTCTGTCTCATTAATTGCATCGAACTCGTGCCTCGCAACCGGTCAAATTGCTCGAGATGGTGGAAGCCAAACTAATTCTAGAAATGTTTGTTTTGTGGCGTGAATTGAATTTTACAAAAGAACGCGTGAAGCTGGAGAAGAAATACAATGATGTTCATGAATGAGAAACGATTCGACTGTCGTGTCGTCCCGATGGTTTCTGTTTCTGTTATTATTATAGTCACGTACAGAAAGAGAAATTCTAAAATGCGCGTCGTTAAATGGGCGGGGTATAGTAGTTTGGACAGGTATTAGCTACAATGGATTAACTGTCATTGTATTCGTCGAAGGCTGCATAAACTAAGCAATTCAAAAATGTAATTATATATATATATATATATATATATATATATATATATCATGTTTAGGTATTGGTTAGGTTTTGGTTATATATATTTAGATAATATATTTCGGTATTTTTAGTTTTTGAAAAGTTGGTTCGAAGAACTTGAAAGAATCAATTTATTAATTCTTAAAAATTTATGCATATAAAATAATAGAGAGAGTATAATAAACTTTCTGAGATAAACTGACATAGGTACAGTTTCGTAATGTAATTAAACAAAAAAGTAATATATTTAGATATTTTATGTTGTAAAAACCAATGATAATTTATATTCATTTGGTCATGGTAGAATAGAATGAAGCCCCTCGAAATAAATATGTACTCCGTATTAGAAACATTATTCTTGTTTTGAAATTTCAGAAATAGCGTATCAACGAGACAAAATTTAACAATTTGCACAACAGTTACGTGAACTTGATCATATTTCAGAACATAATCGCGTAAAAATGAAATCGATGCGCTAACCTTGTTATGTATAATATTAATTCAAATATTCCTGTACAAAATGCTGTGTCCTATATAAATGTATGTTTTTTTCTAATAATCGATTGAAGACAAGTGGTCTTTATAACCATTCCATAGGCGCACGAGGTGTAAAACAAGTGAAAAACGTAATTAATTGCATTCATTACCAATGGATAACAATATCAGCATTTTCGAATATTGTGGTATTTTTTATTTGATACATATTCCATGTCATGGCAACATCACTCAATTCTTTTCACTTTAAATGAAATATTATTTTACTGCTATCAATCAGTGTGTTTTGGAGTAAATTTGAATATTTTTTTCTAATAAATTATTAATAACGAGGTTATTCTTTGGAACACATTGTTTGAAGAGAAATTATAGCGAAAGCGTGTAAATATATCAAACAATTCTCGGAACGAGCAAATCACTTGTCACCTGATACTTCTGTGTCGATATTTTTATGTAGTTATGTAGCAATTAAAAAACGATCATTGACATTCAGGATTACTGTCGGAATCTCGGAAACAGAATCCATGGTGTAACTTCCTTGATGATTGATGGCGTTATATTTTATCTCACATTTTTAGTTTTCGTTTAGAAAACTACTTAAGTATGTACCAATCGTTATAGTATTATAACTTATAAAAACATGTATAATTTTTATTTGAAAGAATTTATAGAATCATTTCGTGCAAGAACCATTACCTATGTATATAAGTTTCATAGTTGCCACATAAATATTTAAAAATCCTTAAATTTAAAAACCTATTCATTACTAAGTTTGACGTTATCAACAATTAGAGACAAAGTTTTATCGAGTGAATCAGGGCAGAACATAAATAACGACGTATCGTACGAAAGGCAGATGCTCTCCTGGAATTTGCGAAGTGCGGACCAATGCATAGATCTTTAAGAAATATAGTAATCGTTGTGTTTAATCGCCGAAAATTTATACCGTCTGCTAAAGTCAATGTTTATTACGATTAACCTCTTGCGCTGGTAGAAATTAATTTAGAGAATTGGCAAAGCCTTGCGGGAAGAATTTTGTTTTTACCTATTTTAGGCAAATATTTTCACCAAGTTTGTTTATTAATAATTTTGTACAGAGTGGTACATTTCAAAGCAATCTAGTAAGTGTAATGCAACAAGACTACCGATCGATGATTGGAACAATTACAGCGCACGAGGTTAAGTGTAGTAATAATTGAGTACTTGTTTATTTTTTTCACACGAAAGACACTTTACATACCACGTCCTAACACTAGACAAGCGCTACATCTGCGCTAAATTAAAAACACAAATTGCTTGTTACGAAAGAAGTATTTTCTGCAGTTTAAATTGTAATGTGTTCCGGGTTGTAACATTTGCCAATGTAAAAATTGTTGGTTAAATTACGAGACGAGTAACGAATTTGCGACAATCGTTTAATACCGAGGTGCGCGATTCAAATGTTGTCCGATAAACGTTGACCAATAAATTGTTTGATAAATTTTAGCACACGTTTTAGGATTTCAAGTTTGAATTATTTTAAAGAAAAATTAATTAAACGAACATTATTTTTATTATCCAGTTCATGTTTTCATTTGTAAATAGAACAACTTTATTTTGATTATTGTTGAGTTCATAAAATACTCATGTTGGTATAATCACTTGACAATCCATAACGAGCGAAATCCGATTCGTTATTGAGTAAAAGCATACTACCTACTAATATATTTATTTTTGCAGAGATATAGTCAATACGCTCTTGTAAAATAGACTGTAAACAGTATTCAGTGTAATTTTCGGATGAATGAAAACGCAGTTTAAACAGTAGACCTGAAACGATGACGCGAAGTTAATATTAACCAGTTAACTGCGTTCGACGAGTATACACGTCATCTGAAAACTCAAAATGATACTAATCATTTCAACGATGAATAAGTCAATTTTTCAGATACACATCTTCTTCATTTTAGTTTAGTTTTTCATTACAATACAGTATAGGTACATTTGCACTGCGTTTGGCAAATATATACTTCATTGCTTAGCTACGCTATTAACTGGTTAATGGCGTAGATTGATTAATCCGCAGTACCGTGTCTGAGGCTCTGTTAATTTGCTCGTTTTCATCCGCGTTTGGATCATTTGATCGTTTTACAACAGACTATACCGATGGAAAAAGTCTAGCGAACCATGTATTAACTTTTTCTTTCGAAGATTTTGCTCATATTAAATGCTGCTATTTAATGATTCGCACTAAATCGGATATCGAGTTATTTGAATTCGCATTAATCGAGACCTTCGTGTACTTAATTCGTAATACTTGGAATTACATTTGCGAACGGGACAGTCGTGATGTCTGCGATGCGCAGTGGCATTTGCTAACCGAATAATCGTAGTGCGTATCTATTTGGTGCTGCGAACGCTTATGAGCAGCATAATTGCAGTGCGTGATGCATGTTGACACTCGCGGTGTGCATGCATCGTTGCGTGTTTGCGCGCTTGCGTGCTCGCGTGTATAAGGGTGGCTTTAAAGACGTATGTATTTATTTATTCAAAAAAACACTCGTTTTTACTTGAACCTCTATTGTAGTATGGCGTATTTTTATGAATTTTAACTGGTAAGCAAGTGTATGGTAATTATTTACAACACTAATTCCTCACCGATTTGGATGACTTTGAAGTGGGTTGTGGGGGAATTGATTCTGAACAACTTTTTCCCATACATCTTACTGCCGCTCGGCATTAGTTTTCCAGATATTCGAAAAAATATGTTCGGGAATGGGGAGTTTTCGTATTTATTTACAAAAATAATAACCCTCGTGTGACCTTTATGTTAACATATTAAGGTCATTGTTCTGTACACTCAGGATTTTAAACATTTTAGCAGTGAGTTGGTGAGTTGGTTGATTGGTTGGAATGTTATGAAGCATTAAAGTTTCGCATTGTGCTAGAAATGTTCATCTTCATTTCCACCTATTGAAGTTGTTCCTTGTAATATGCGTACACGAATTTCATTTCAATAACCGTTTAAATAGTTAGGGTAAACCGAGGCCAATCGGATAACCTGCTGTTTGACAGGAAGGGAATACAAATGCTTAAATATTAGTAATAAGACGTGAAAAAGAATTCTTAAACGTTTCACCTGCAAATAAAAAATAGGAAATGGAAAATATAATTTGCGATGTAACAAAAATATGAACTAGATTCTTATTTCGATCTGATTCAGCTCCGTCTATACTACCGATATAACAGAATACTAACGGGGACATCACACGGTGTACCATCGATGATTCAAGGAAAATTGTTGGCGAATAGAATTTTATTAGTATACTTTAGACGAGTGAATCTGAACTGTAATCCCAAAACTGATAAAAAGTGAAATATTTTTGAAACCACTGCTCAGTTCTCGCATCGATTTTTCTGATAAAACTTTGATCACGTTGACCAGTTAACTGCGTTCGATAAGTATAATCATCTTAAACCTCAACACGACACTAATTGTTTCAACAATCAATTATGTCATTTTTTCGTATAAACATGTAATTGTTCTTCGTTTTGCCTTAGTTTTTCGTCAGAGTATAAGTCCTGCATTATTCGAATGTACACTTCATTGTTTGATTTTATTGTGCGTACAATAAGAAATTTTCGAAACTAAATTCCACAGTTGACAGGTTAACCAATGACTTTCCAATTGATGCACTGTCGCCTGACGGAGAAAAGTACAATTAATAGAATCGCTTGATGTAGCGAAACATGAATAACAAGTATCAGGGAAAAAACGTTCTACGATTCTCCATACCGCAACTTGTCGAGGTAAACGGCTGTCTCTCGCATGGTGCGTCACTATTTGCGGGTGCACTGATCTGACTCATGCACGCCACAGTTGACCGACCCTCGTAACTCAAGATGTGTCTTAATTGTTAATAACTTGGAAACGAAGTCGAGACAGCAATTCTGTCACTATCGATTTTTGTATTATTTTGGAATCTGGGATCACTTCCCGTCTTCCCTAAAGGACTCTGAACTCTCCAGATCCCCAAAGATTTTTTCGCGTTTAGTTGAACACCTTGTATATACATATGGAATCATCAGATTCTAAGAAAACACTGATTCATGGCCCAAATTTGGTTCTGACTTCTTGAGAAAACTAAATATGGATGTTTTGAAATAATATATTAAGAACTAAACATATAAATAATATTAATAATAATCTGAGATACAGTAGAATCAGAAATAAAAAACACTGTATCACCGGTTAGGATAATCGAGAGATTGGACAACTAAAGTTTGGATAATTGCGGCTCGAAAATATATTAACTGTAAGATTTTGAATAAATGTCAAGAAATCATTTATTTGTTCAAAGTTGTGTATTTGGATCATATTTGTCTACGTTTACCTTCGATAGGTAATGAATTATAATGCTGAACCTAGCGACTACAATTGCCAAGCAAAACAGATGAAAATACCTAAGTTTACTTCAAAGTAAGACACTTCAAAACTTTATTATTCATTTGTGTAGTGTATATATTTAGTAGCTTTAATGAAATTGTGAAAATGACGGAAATGGAAAGAGAAATCGAGAGAAAAGAAAAGAAAAGAAAAGAAAAAGAAAGGAAAGGAAAGGAAAAAAAGAAGGAAGCGTTTCGTCTCGGTCCGCTAATGAGTTCATCGATAAAGTTATCTTGCAGATCCTGTTTCAAAGGATAGCTGTAAGGTAGATTTTATCTTAAGAGATGATATTCGATAATATAGCTAAATATTTTTTCTATTGTATATTTTAAGATGCGTCAACCTCATTTGGTCATTAGTAACTACTTTAAATTGTGCAGATGATTATCTATGTATATGATCATATTCTATATTCCTTACCCGTGGATGACTGATTAAATTAAGTGTACTATTTTGACTTCTTTCAGCAATTTTAAAATAGTACAGTATGAGTAAACTGTTTGGGTTACTTCTTTAGGGTATTATTTTATTTGATATTTTTTTCTTTCCACGCGTTCTCGACAAATTTTCAAAGTTATCTTTTTCAAAAACAGGTTCACACGAACAAATTTGATTCTACATTTTCGATTCAGTTTTTTACATAGAATTTCCTCCTGCTCGCTTGTACCAGCAGTTACGGGACATCCTGTACATTTCCGTGATTGAAAAATTACAGACTTCAATCGTTCGTTTTCATAATTTCATCGTTTAATTTTATTTAAAATATTTCTGTTAATATTTATAATATCTAGATATATGGCGTAAAATAAAAGTTGCAACTTGTGCTATTTTTGCGTGCCACCAGTTATCTTATAGGAACATTTATTTTATTCCCATTTGGCATACAAAAATAACACTAGCATATTAAATAACAATATTCTAATTATGATTATTTATTTATTTTAATTGAAACAAAGTTACAAAATATCGCGATGAAATTGATGATAAAATAAAGCCCTATTATAGTTCATATTTATAATAACAATGAAAGTAGTAACACATTTAATAACTTTATATTCATTATGAAAGTTTTATTAATCTTTCGTAAGCTCTACGTCGGTTTGGTATTCACCGCTATCATCGAATTTCTCTTTTCTGTTTCTGGTTCCTTTCGAAAGTTTAATTTTTTTATCGGGTATACAGGTTATTTTATCTGGAAAATCTGAATGAATGATTCGATATATTCAACTGTTTTAAAAACGACAGATCCTAAAAGATTCTAAATGCACTGTTTCCTTCAATTTTTCTTCCTTTCGTTACGACTGACAATAAGGTAACTCTGGGAGTAGGTATGGCTTTACAGACAAATGCGCCTAACGTATTTACAACTCAACATGTTCTCATATTTTCGTTTATTTTTGTAGAAAAAATAACAAAAAAGAGATTCTAATAGCTCCTCGATAGAGAAGTTTAAAACGTTACTTAGCGGAAAGCCTCGATAGATGTTTCACGGGTTATCTAATGAAACTTCGCTGTAGTACCACGTAAGTAGTAGGAAAGGCGGTTAAAGATAATGAAATGAAACTTTCAGGAAATATACTTATCCGAATGTAGAATTTTCTCCGGTTAGCGTCGCGCGAATCAAGAGAGTCAGTAAGACAGCACGAGGTAGTGGCAGTAATTTCATTTCCGCTCTCATTAACTTGGTTGTCGTGCGGACGTGCCGACATTTGTGACAGTTTCTCGTTTCTTTCGTTTTGTCGTTTGCGTGCCCAATGCTTTTTCGCCGACATACAGGGCTCGTGAATCGAATTAGGCGAAACACGACATTCGCCATTCTTAGCGCGTTTTAACTAATTGTAAGTAGTTATGAATTAGCAAGTTCTACTAAGTAACATTATGCAATTATTATTTGAGGATTATTGTTCAACGAAAATGATTAGGTCATTTTTTAACCCATCATGCAGCGGTCGTTTAAAATTAGATTCTGAGAAAATCTATGCCGAAAGACCGGGAATATAGAATTATATATTCAAAAGTGCTTACTTGTAAGATGGTCACGAAAAAATAATTAAATTTTTCAAAAATTGTTAAATAGTTGAATCGGCACTTTTATTACTATTTGGTCACCTACAGTATTTTTTAACTTGCCAAAGATCTGCATGTACATATTCATTGTTTGATTATGCTGATTTTTGGAAATTTATATGTACGTTATAAGGTAAAAGTACCAGTAGTTGATCAGTTAAGACAAATCTTCTGCGTGAATAATAGTTATATAATAATAGCTTGCTCCTTTATTAAATAAAGAGACTCTATGCGTGAAAATGCTGTTTCAATTTCTTACATTATCTAACAAAGCGAATTTTTCTGAAATGGTTATATCATCCAAATTGAATAGACATCTTGGAAAATTATATTATAATACATACGTCAGAAATCGACCATCCTTGTAAACAAGGAAGCTAGTAACTGACCAAGTGTTAGTAATTGATCACAAAACCAAAAACACTAAGGGTGATTTAATATACTAAGATACTTTAATATCGTTTACTTGCAACGATTATGACAAATTACAAGTAAAAGGACAAATATAAATAAAAAGAATGCTGCAGCATATCTATCGCACCTTCATCGATAAGATTATTACTTTTAAAAAGCTTAGTCTTTACGTTTTCCTGAAACATGGTCTATTAGTGGTACATTTACCCTATCGTGATAAAAAGTCACCGGTTTTTAGCGTTAATTTGGTTAAAACCGCGGCGATGCATAGTGTGTTAATGTGAGACGATTATAAGTCATCGGAGAGCCTATTAAATAGTGTCCGGTCAATAAAGTGTTAAGGTTTCGTTTTGCACCTGTCAGGCGTAAAAATGCGTCATGGTCAATCTACGTATTTAAAAACAGCCGCTACACATATTTCGTTACTCTCGGTCATTGGTCGTCGGAGAAATAGTGCGTGTTATATTGTAAATACTTGAAATTTTGAAAGTGTGAAGTACTTTTAGATGTTCGCTGTGTGTATATTTATTAAGATGAGCGAATCCAACGAGTAAAATGGGAAGTGTAAATATAAAATTAATTGTGAACAAGAAACTGTTCTCAAGTGTGATTTTACGTTTGGATTTCGCATAACTTTAGTAAACAATTTTAGAACACCGAGTAAGTAGATAAAATTAGAGATTCATTAATCGAGACTTACATCTGTCCCGTAAATAGAGCCCGCGAGTACAAAAGAAAAGAAAATATTGAAGAGAAAATCTGGTATAAGTTGTAGAAATACATATTTATCTCACACAATTCGACAAAAAGGTAATAATAATAATATTTCAGAAAACAAAAGTAAATTTTATTCGGTGTCACTAAATTTAGATAACGTAATTTGATATCGCGTAAACAGTGTTATAATTTACCGCATAAAAAGAGGCTAAAAAAGTGACGCGTAAATGGAGGACCGGGTGGGAATACACTCATCGGTTAATAAAGGAATTCTCAATGTAGATTTTCTCTGGATATCGTTTTCGTTTGTTTCTAAAATTTTGTAATGTTCGAAAGAGACGGATTTCTTCGAAATTTCTCGTTACCGGCAATTAATCTATATTTAATAAAACATAACTTTTATATATTTTGACGGTTTGAGAACATTTTCGATTTTCATTGAAAGCTTACGATA
Source organism: Nomia melanderi (assembly GCF_051020985.1). Taxonomy (NCBI): domain Eukaryota; kingdom Metazoa; phylum Arthropoda; class Insecta; order Hymenoptera; family Halictidae; genus Nomia; species Nomia melanderi. The sequence goes on along the minus strand of NC_135007.1, from coordinate 536,186 downwards.
ATATTTCATGAAAATGTAGTTTGTATAATTTTTACACATAAAACGGTGACATTAAGTAACATAAATGTGCACAGCATAATCACGTAGCTTACAATCAGTTACATAAGTTGATATTACATTTTTCCATTATATGTATTTCGCTTCGTGAAATTGTCTGATATTTGACGAGTTAAATACATAATTAAAGTGCTATATTAAACTTTAGTTGAATTAAATAACGTATATAGAAATTCTATCAAGTAGAGGATGTCTACATTATCATTAATCCTTTGAGGTCCGAACTGTTTTTGATTTTTCATTTTAAAATTAATCACGCCATTTTCGATGTTTCTTAAATTTTTATTCAATTATTATTTGTATTGCTAGTTGCCACATTGTACCGAAGGAAATACCATTGTAATAAAGAAGAATAGGATAGACGCATATCGCAGAGCTGTTGCGAGCATAGGAAGTAAAAAATAATCATGTGGTAAAGAAAATTTCAGTTATGATAATTTCAACTTTAACTGTTCAAATGCTAATGAATTGTTGAGATTCTTCCGATTAAAATAAGCCCACACACCTTAAATGGGACCAATTTGATCGATTCCAAATAAACGTAGTATATTTAATTTCGTTATTTATAATTCATAAGTCGACAAAATTAGCCGATAAAATATCTCAATAATCCATTGGTACTAAATGTGACAAGGTGAAATGAAAATGAGTAAAATGGAAATTTTTTTTATTATTTGATTATTTTTTACATTCGTTTCGCTTTTTTCGCGAATGACTACTCTCGCTTTGTCAAATTGTGCTACAATCAGTTCTGGAAACTCTTAAAAGAAAAATGCCACCCTGCTCGTGGTAAATTTTAATGCTCGGTTTCGAATTTATCAAATTAAAGCGAGCACTGCTATAGTACGTTGCAAATATGTGTTAAAGTTTATGATGTCGCGATATTTAACAAAGAAAAGCATGGTGTGGTCATCGAAAACAATGATATCTCGAAATATATTTAGTTTCCAATGATAATATCTGAACTTCTTTTATATTTTCAATTTAAAAAGTGAATTTGCACTTTACAACTGCATGAATACATTTACGACAAACCTGGTATTGTAATATGATAGATATTTTGGTCTGGCTTCATCCGGAATAGAGTTACAGCTTGCCCCGGTTACTAAATACTCCCTGTATAGAAAAACCTTCACCTCAATATAAAAATCCATTGGATAATACTGCAGCTTGCAAAAATGTCATCCTCTCTTAATTTTCGAAGTAATTACAAAAAACTGTAAATGCCAGTACATTGAATTCTATGTGTATGAACGTGTCTGGATTTTCTCCCATTTCATTTATCACATAAAAAAATATACGAGTATGATCGAAAAATTCCCGGTATTATTTGACCTCTTGCCCTATGATTTATCTCTCAAAATAAATAACACTCGGATTTATCGAATTTAGTTTAAAATTTTCGTCACAAGGCTAACAGGATATTGTAGGTCAAGGGATTAATGTCGGACACCCTGTATATCCGAATGAACCTACCTTCTGTTACAATGTCCATACACATGCCTATAATGTACTTTCGAGTGCTGGCGACCTGGCACTCTCGTCTGAGTGGTCCGATTCGGAGGCACACGCCTCGCCCACACGGATTTTCGATTCTGGTACATGATTCGCTCAGGCGCTCACGCACACTTATCGAGTCGTGCGACAAAGAGCACGAAGAGCCGTTTCCGGACTCCCAATTGGACTTCTCGGAGCAACTGTTCTGCCCCTATGACGTCACGAGTGCCAGGTTCCCAGCACTCGACGTGTGTATCTCTATGGTATCTCATGAACGGTGACCGTTATCACGTGTACATGTGTCAGTTTGATGAATAGCAATTTTTATATCTTCTCAGATTTTAGCTTTCTGAAATGTTTCTATCTTCTTAAGAAAACTCATTTCGCAAAGGAAATTTATACGAATTAACTATTTTCTTTACTCGGATTACAATTTGGGGATCATCATATTTAAAATTATACACTATTCGTGAAACATATTGTTACGTATGTAGCCATAACAATTAAAGATTCTATAACATGTAAACAAGAACGAGTTTTTCAAATCTCGACGTTCAGTATCTTGTAAACCATTTGAGGTAGCAGATTAAAGCTTCATTATAAGTTTGAAAACAATTGATGACCATGCGACAAATTTTTCGTTCATCGCTGTTCATCTTTCTCGAAGTTTTGTCCGTTGTGACCGGGCTGTAGTACAGTGTAAGGACAGAAATGAGTCTTTATTAGGGCTGCTAAAGTGCAAAGTTAACGAGGGGGCACTGTAGCGGGATGACCTCATTACACTTTATTGCACCTATCTCCTCAATTATTATATCATAAGCCTGTGCGGATTCAAGACAGCTGCGAACGACCAGTGTACCATTATTTCGGCTTTTCCTCGTAATTGCTGAAAATGTGTTTCCACTGCGAATACGACAAATTTGGAAGGCCAAAATCATCATTGTTGATACGATAGACGATATTACCTCTACCGCTATCACTTTGTAAGCGGATAGTCCAATATTGAACCTATAATATCTAGTCAAACTCGTGGTAAAGATTTTGTAATGAATGCAACAGATATGAATACCTACCACTTATTATTAGGTTATGTCCATTGAAAAAAGTACCGTTTTTAGGTTAGGAACGTTTAATTTTTCTAGAATGAATATTTCATTTCTGTTATCGTTGACAAATTATTAGACAACACCTAAGTTAATGTTTGTTGAATAATCTTTATTCCATGCATAGAATGTCGCAAATCGATATTAATACTAGAACAACCAGGATATTGATTGATCATATTAATGAATTTTGATGTATCGAGGTATTTGTATATAGAATTTTAAGATGAGAGTGGTCAATGAAAAATATATTGGCATATACTTACATATGTATATTCGTTTCTTTATTTTGTCGAAAGTCGACATAAATTCCAATAAGAGGGCCTCAATAGCTTTCCCAATGTAAACCAAAAAATTTGAAATTCGTCATTTTGACACACTTTATTTTTTTCTTTCTACCATTAAAGAATGATACTACCATTAGCTGGACTTTAAATTTATGGACAGTTTCATTTACAACCTGAACTGTTTCATTAATTTATCGTACTATAAACATGTGTCTACTGCGAGCATAAAACAGGTGCAGTAGTGCCTCTTTCATGTTTTCAAAGTGAGGACTGCGGCGTGAATGTTATCCGAGTGAGTAGCGCTGCCTTTAAAACTACCGGTTGTTATATTCATAACAACATATGATATGTTATGATATGTAAACATATGATTATTGTATATAACATTATAAAATAAAATAATGTTGGCACATATGTATTCCAAAATATGTGAAAGTTTCCTTTTGTCATATTTATATGTATGATATAACACAAGTTTTATTTACTTGGAATCTTACCGGTAAAGTAGAACACAGAAATATCGAATTTCTTTAAACTTCATCAAACTCATTATCGATAACGATTAAAAATAAAAATAAAAATTAGTAAAGCCATATTTGATTTTAAATATTTAAGTGAAACCTACTAATCGTAGCTGGGACAAATATAGTATTTCAAAACTAGCATGATTTCGAAGTTAGTGTTGGACACTGAAGTACTTCGAATCGCTTCGAATCTGAGCAAGTGACGGAAAAATCGAATTATTTTGAATATAATTAGGTTTCATAAAAGGTCTTAAAAGATTTGGTAATTTCTTGAATTTATTTTTTTATATTTCCACTGTACATTACAATTTGTCCAGGATGGACATTTGGAAAATTGTTTTAGTAGTACTTGGGGATGTACCACGTAGATACTTTCTCAGCAGAATGCAACTATATAGTAATCGCCCGTTTTGTTATGGGGAGAAGATCGTTCGGGCGTTTTCTGTGTAATCCTCTGGGAAGATCTTCTGAATATAACTTATTTGCTACGTCACTTGGCTGATTTTCTAGTCTCGTTTTATGTCTGTCACATAAATCTTTTATTTCCTTTTCGACTGATCTGATCATAAGATCGTTACGTAATTGTTCGTTCCTCACATACCAGGGCGCGTTTACAATGGTTCTTAGTATGATGGATTGCACTGCTTCTATTTTTGCTATATGACTTTTGGCTGCCATGCCCCATAATGCTACCCCATATGTCCAAATGGATTTCATTATTGTTTTGTATATGAGGAGTTTGTGGCTTATGTTTAACTTTGCGTTTTTATTGATGAGCCAGTACATCTCTCGTTTCTTAATGCGAATTTGATCTATTTTGGCTTTTATGTGTTGTTTCCATGTTAGCTTTGTATCTATGTGTATACTTAAGTATTTCACTGTGTTGGTTTGGGGAATGAGATCATTGTTTAAAGTAACAGGTGGAACAGTATTTTTTCTTAAGGTAAATGTGATATGTTTGCACTTTTCAGGATTTACTTTTATTTTCCAGTTGCTTAGCCATTGCTCGATTTTTAAGACGTGTTGTTGGAGGTCGGATTGAGTTGTTTTAAGATCACAGTGAGCAGCTAGGATTGCAGTATCCGCGAATATAAATATTATGGTTTCGTGAGTAGTGAGGATTTTTGCTGTGTATAGCGTGTATAATATAGGCCCCAGTATACTGCCCTGTGGTACTCCTACTTCGATATTACAGATTTCCGAAAGCAAGTCCTGAATTTTCAGAAAGAATGTTCTATCCTCGAGGTACGATTGTAATAGTTGATGGTAGGATGAGGGAAAGTTTTTCTTGATTTTAAGCAAAAGGCCTTCATGTCATACTTTTTCAAAGGCTTTTTCTACGTCTAGAAAAAGGGCGGTGCAGTACTTTTTTTGTTTGAATGAAGAAATGATTTTGTTAACTAATCTATGTACTTGCTCAATAGTCGCATATTTATTTCTAAAACCAAACTGGTGGAATGGTATTAGATTTTTCTCGTAAATTATTTTGTTCATTCTAGCTAGTATTATTTTTTCAAGTATTTTGGACAGTAAAGGAAGAAGCGAGATCGGCTGATATGATGATAGCACATGAGGGTCTGTTTTTGGTTTCGGTAACATAATATCTTGTGCTATTTTCCAGATGGCAGGGAAGTATTTAATTCTTAGTGCTACATTAAAAATTGTGGTGAACATTTTCAGTGCTTTTGATGAAAGTTTTTTTAGAATTTTCCCGCTGATTAGATCAACTCCAGGCGTCTTTTTATCTTGGGTTCCTTTGATAAGTTTAGTGACCTCTCTTACCGCGGTTGGTGTAATATTTTGGAAGAAATACGACTCTTTTGAGGAGTGTGCGGTTTCATTGGAAATGACTACATTAGTATTAGTTGTATTTGGTTTAAAAGTGTCTTGAAGATATTCGGCGAAAACGTTTGTTTCTTCGAGAGAACTTCTAGCCAAGTTGGAGGCACGCTTTTTTATAGCAGGTAGAGCAATGATTGGTCTTTCTAATCTTCTGGTTGCTTTCCATAGTGAATAATTCGTACCCTCGTTTGGTGAGAGATTTGTTATATAGTTGTGAAATTCTTCGTTGCAGTGATTTTGTATTAATCGCTTCAATTCTTTGGTAATGGCATTTAATCTTCTCCTGTTGAGCTGTTTTTTTTGCTATATGCTTTTATTTTACGCTTCATTATATAATTCGGATAAGAGAGAAATTTTCTGCTATTTTCTACTTGATTGATAGCCTTCCAGCATGCTTCTTGAATTATGTCGGTGAAACTCATTATTGCTGTATCTACTTGTTCGGAAGTTTTTAAGGGTATATTACAATTTACGTTTGTATCTATGTATTTTTTAAACTCGAGTCCATTTGGTACTGCTATTGTATAAGTATATTGTTTCGTTTGTGCGTGTTGGTTTCGATAAATAATTAATGAGGATCGGAGAATGGTCAGAGATAAGATCTAAACAAGACTGGACTTCGAGCTAATATTTACGCAGTCCTTTGATTATTGCAAAGTCCAGTAGGACTGGAGTTTTTTCTTGTGCCGTCGCTCAGTACGTAGGTTCACCAGTTGTAATTGTATCTAATGAAAGTTTTCGTATTGCATGTTCTAAGGTTTTGCCCCGTGGTGAATTGTTTTTGGAGCCCCATAGGTTATGTTTAGCATTATAATCGCCGCCAGCGATAAATTTGTTCCCCAATGAATTGAAAAAACTTTCATATTATTGTACAGATATTTTTTGATTTGGAGTATATGTGTATCGGCGATCAGGCATTGAGCAAAGAGTGTTTAATATCCTGTTTAATGATTATTATCGCTGATCCGCCGCGTGCACTGCCAGATGAGTGCTTGGCATCATATACATTATATTATGGAATTATGGAATATTATGGAATTTTAATATAATTTTTTGTAGCAAGATGGGTTTCTGCGATGATCGCTATGTAGATTTTATTAGTGTGTAAAAATAATTTCAACTTTTGTAGTCTTTGTTGTAACTCATTTGCGTTCCAAATTGCTATTTTCAATGTGTCCATTGTTGTTGATTGTTATTGTTTAGCATGCATGTGAGAAGTTCTATCATTTTATTACTTTGCTGTGATTGTTGAGTTAATGATTTGTTGTAGGAGCATATTAGTTATTAGTTCTGTAATTTTGGCTGACGTTATTAGTAACTTTTTCGTTTTAGACATGTTAAATGCTGATTCATCGTTTACAGTGGGTGAAACTGTTTCTTGCTTTTCGTGAGATCTAAGTACTTGAGCGTATTTTGTTCCTTTCTGTGTTATAGTGCGTCCTTGCGAAAGTGTTGTTATCATTTGAAGTCACCGTTTGGTTTGGAGAATTTGAATTATCTGCAATTGATTTGTGTCTAAGTCTGGGAAAAAGTTTTGTTGTAGCTGTTTTCTCACTATGCATCCCTTAAAACTAGCAGGATGGTTTCCCTGGCAGTTGTAGCATTTAACATCGCTTATTTTTCCTGTAGCAGGGCAACTCGAAGTCCAGTGTCTTTCTGCACATTTAACGCATGCAGGGCTCCTATTGCAATCGTTTTTAATGTGACCGTATGTTTGGCAACATATATATATATATATATTGCGGAATGTCTCTTTAACTCCGGGAGTTTCGAAAGATACTATAATGTTAAGCAGTCTATCTATTTTATAAATTGTTTTGTTATTTTCTTCAGGCTCGAGCTCAATGAAGAACAGCGGCAACGGTTATTTCGTGTCGTGCTTATTTATATTCTTTATTTGTCTTATCTGGTGGTTGGGTTCTTTAAGTTCATTACTTATTGCACTGGTGTTCGTTCTAGGATGCATCCCTAAGTACTACTTTGTAGCTTCTGTTTTTCTTCGGTTAATAGGTGTAGAAGTTTGCATTCTTTTCTTTCAAGGCCGAAGTAAGTTTCCTGTAGGTCTCGATGGTGTTGACTTGTACTTTGACATAGTTGTCTTTAAGTTGTTTTAAGGTAAAATTCTCGTTGGCTATATTGTTCATTAGGTCTATGAGGGACTCGATGATTTGAGCTTCAATGTATACTGGTGGGGGTTTCCGTATCGCTTTTGCTGCTTCTAACAGTCAATTCGTTAACTTCCATTAGGTTTGTCGTATTTATTGAATTGTTATTCTCGGTTTTTTGTCTAACAGAGTAGTTCTCTTCAGTTTTGATGAGTTTTAGCTGGATGTTGCTTTTTTGTGCCACTTGAAGTTTCAACTTGCCAAACGGCAAATTCTTTTGTCACTTACTTATACTAGCTGCGAGCAAGTGGATACACAAGTACACAATACAATGATAAATGGAAACTGAATTTCTTGAATGATTCGATAGAACCAAAAAGTGTTAAAAATCTTAAAAGTCTTGATGGATTGGAAAGGTGAACAAGCGAAAATCTAATTATTATTAAATGTTCGAAATCTATCAAGACTTTCAAGACTTGTAGTTCTAACGACTTATTCAAAACTAAAAGCTTACCGAGTTTTTCAAGATCATTATGGAATCAAATGATATTCCAAGTGCTTCGATTGTTCATAATATCGAAATGCTTCGAATTATTTCGAATACCGAGATTTGATCGACCATCGCTATTTCTAAGAACACATTCAGTACTGCAGTCGTTTTGTTGATAATTTGACTTCTTATCGAGATATGAAGGTGATCTTCATTTTTTTAAAGAAGAATGCTTACCATTTTTTACGTATACTTACTTCTTTATCTAGGCTTTTCTTATAAAATAAGTTATAAACATATTAACAGTAAGGTAATGGCGTAGTAATTAACCTGGTATCAGTAATTGACCATTTTTCAGGAAAACGTAAAAAAGAAGGTTTTTAAAAGTAATAACCTTTCAATAAAGGCGCGATAGATTTGCTGCAGCATCTACTGACTCAACTCCGAAACACTTTTACCTGACTTAAATTGTTTATCGTAAATACTAACAATTTATTTCATTAACGTTGCTTTATGCCTCCAATTTTCAAAATGGAATTAACTTCTTTTCATTTGTATTTGTCATAGTCGTTGCAAATGAACGATATTAAAGTAATCACCTGTAGCGTTTTTGGGTTTACTATAAGTCACTAGTTTTCTCGTTTTAAAGGATTGTCGACTTCTGAAGCAAGTATTGTATTTTCGAAAATGTCTATCAAATTTGGATAATATAACTATTTTAAAAAAGTTTACTTTCTTAGTTAATGTAAGAAGTTCAAAGTCTCTCTATTTAATAAAGGAGCAAGCGTTTACTATTATTCACACAGAAAATTTGTCTTAACAGCTGCGTTGTGATGACGGTATGCTTTATGCTTCGCGGAACTATGTTCCTTTTTCAACTAAAATTAGATTTTTTCTAGATACTCAGTTTTTAAGATAAATTAAAAATATCGACAGAATTGGCGCGTTTTGACTGCCTTTCCGACTTTCAGTATTTTTTATCCGTTTGCACCCGAAAGTCTTTCACTAAAAATATTCGACATTTACTGAGGGGATATCGATGACATTCTTTAAAATTAACTAATGAGAAAACAAATAAATTAAGTAACAAAGCTATTTTGTTTCAGCATTTTATATTTGATGCAGTATACAAAGCTTGATGTTATATACAAGACATTTTAATTTTATTATATCAAATCAGGTGATGATTAAGAGTCACCTATCGAATGCAAAGGGTTAAACATATTTGAATTTTTATAACGTTATCAAAACACACATCAACATGTTCAGAAAGGTCTATAAAACCATATTTTGCGTGAAAAGTTTAATTAGCTTTTGTAATTGAAACACAACAAATGTACAAAGCTGGAAAGTTTTTTCAAAAGGTGAAGGCGATGGTGAAAAACGGATTGTAGACTTGAATTCAGCATAAAAAATACTATTAAGATCATCCATTAAACATTTTGTGACAAAACATATTAAATATTGTAAACCAATGTAATCGAAAGAAATGTAACACAGGTATATTTCGTACTTTAATACACTCTGCTTGTTATTGCACACTTTCAGTGCAATTAGTCAGATTGACCAGTTAAATGCGTTTGACGAATATATGCGTCATCTTAAAGCTTGAAATAACACTAATTCTTTCAACAACGAATTCTTTATTTTTTCAAATAAACATGTAATTTTTCTTTGTTTTGCTTTGGTTTTTCATGAAAATATACCCTATGTGCATTCGTTCTGCGTTTGACGAGTATACACTTCATTTTCTGATTTTATTGCGCGCAAAACGAGAGATCTTTCAAACTATATTCCACAGTTAACAAGTTGAATATATACTCCTTTGTACGTGAGCGGTGAACAAATACACAGGGATCTTATGATCGAATCTGTAGTAGAAGAAACCAAACGTTTGTGTGACAGATATAAAGCAAGGCTAGAAAATCACTCAAGTGACCTAGCAAAAGGTTATATTCAGGTCTTTTCCTGAAGCCTATTCAGAAAGCACCCAGATGATCTTATTCCCACAACACAAGTTGTAATTACGGAGAAGATACTTCCTCTTGAGAAAACATCTAGGTGATATAGTCACATTGTTCAAACAATTTACCAAATATTCTTTTTGGACAAATTGTAGAATATATTTAATATATAAAAAGAACCATATTTTTATCTAATATTTACTACGTAACAATACTCATCCAATTAGATAGTATATCAGCTGTCAGTATTTTAATCTCGAGAATTCGATAGACGTTAAAAAATGATCGACATGCATTGTAACCGAAGTGTACAAGTTCGAGACGTATTAGAGCGTGAAATAGCATACATACGTATACTGATGCATGAAACAAACATATCGTAGAATTCCTTTAATCTTTAACTTGAAAAATAAGGTACACACAATATATTGTTCATAAGATATTTTTTACCTATACTAATAGATAAATTTATTTCTTAAAGCATTGGCATGCATTTATAAATCACTTTGTATTATACAATTATCTATTTTGTATAGTAAACGTAAATAATACTTAGTTTATCTAATAGCAAAGTATATAGAATATAAATTATGTTTTGATTATGAAATTTTCGTTGTAAATGACTTGCAAATGAATTAACCGCGTTGATTCTTTATACAAATCCTCAGAATCAAGTTTGTAGCGGAACATAACGATTTTATGTTTAGGAATCGTGTAATCATATTTTCTTTTTTATCAACTAAAATTTGATTTAAATCTTTCACCGCGCAATCCCGGTTTTTCTATAATTAGTAGATCGTTTTTGTATTTTGAGTGGGGTTTAGGTATTCATCGCATACACGCGATCACACGATGCGAGTGGCATTGCTAGGCAGATACGCGGTAGCTTTCCGTGAGTAACCTACTCAACGTAGCGCCGAGACTATTGCTCTTATTTGAATTAAAGATTCCCAATATATTTTTTTAATTAATACAGTCTAATTAATACCGTTTTACGATTCTTCCGTCTAAAATGACGAATGAATTCATTTAGAAAAGTGATGTTTATTTATTTTTATAGATATTTCACAGTCATATTATTGCGATATTACGAGTGCATATTTATATACACATCAATGGATATTGTTCAACACCAATTTTAATCCACAATATGTGTCGAATGAATTTTGTAAATTTTCGTACCTATTAACACATTGTTGACCGGTCACGAGTTAACTCGTGTTTTTTTAATATAGTTTCATTGTTGTTTCATTTCAATTCATTACGTAGAAATAAAGTATATTGAAGTTTATTTCGATTGTTCCACTTTCATATTTAATTACGGAATAATAACCGGTGACATGGGATAGCTTCTACGTAAAATTGCCAGTCAACAATGTGTCAAACGTGAATCTGAAAACCATTTTCCTTCATCGTATTGAAAAACTTTATTTTGTAAAGAAATGCTATAATTGTTCACTTATTTCTGAAAAACCTTCATTGTTCAGTTATTTCCGAAATACCTTCATTGAGACAACTATAGAAAAGTTTCTCGCGACAAATGATTCTGCAAACTCTGTCATATGATACAATATACAGCGGACCTTCGGTTTAAAAAGCGATTAATCTGTTCTAACCGCCAGGTAATTGCTCATATAACTTTTTATAACAATATTTGACACATCAAATTTGATACAAAAATGATAACAAGGAATAAAATCTTAAATAAAAAATAAACGCGTTAAAATATGAAGTAGGGATGGCAATTTAACTTTATAGTAAACGAAGATTTCTTCTACATACACATGCTTCAACTATGTAAGTTGGGTTTTTTTCCGTTTTCATTTTATACTACAGTTTACTTGTCCTCTGTCGTAATAAAAATGTATAATGAGATCTTTTTTCTTTTTACTTTTTTCGCGTTCCAAAGCATTTTTAAAGTGAGACATGACGTTGTCTTTAAAGAAACTTATGACGCAATTTGCTAAAATTTTGTTGGATGATATTTTTCTACAAAACTTTGCACTTTATCTTATTTTGTATAAATTTTGCGTGTCAGAGAAGTAGCAACATCTTCCTCTGCTTCCTCTGTGTTCGAAGATACGACTTCTGCTATCGTCTCTGCTGGTCATTCTGAAGCTTTTCGAATTCTTTTGTAGTGAGGTCAGTGCTGTGCTCCTCTATTAATTCCTCTGTATCAGCATTGCCTCCTTCTTAATCCATGCATTGTCAAAGAGACACAGTGTCAATTATAATAGGAACAGATTTAGCCTTCTCAGTATCTCTAACGTTTCTATCTGCTACACAATCTGGCCAAACCTTCTTTCAAACCGAGGTCATGGTCGTATAAGTATTGATAGACCATTTACTTCGAATCGCTTTAAATATTATTCGATAAAACTCTTCAGTATTTTAAAATGAATCCTTAGACGTAGGGTACATCAAGGAGAGATGTTTCACTTTTTTTAAAAAAACTGGTACTTCATCAACATCATTAATAAATGCATATGACGATAGTTAATAGCCCTCTGTGCAAAATTCAGTGTACCATTAAAAACAATTGAAAATACAGATATTTGAAAATCTGAATGAAATCGGGCCATCTCATTCGTAGAGTCATTTTATTCGGAATTGCCGTATTCATAACCGATAATCTGCAGTGTGACATCATACGAGTGTTATCACTGCATTTAACTTCTTAGCTGTGGAATTTAGTTTGAAAAATCTCTCGTTTTGCGCGCAATAAAATAAAAAAATGAAGTGTGTACTCATCAAACGCGGTTTACTGGTTAATTCAATCGCGAGATTTGTTCATACATCGATCGAAAGATTCATAAGATCGATCAAAACTTTCAAGAGTTTATATGTATCGAATTATTTGGAAAATTATTTGTATTTTCATAGTGCATACTGAAAAACTTCGAACTGTTTCACAAATGAAATTCGAGTTACGTTACCTGTAAATCACTTGTTTACAGGTTTTCTCAACGAGTCTTATACATATATTATGCACAGTATTCAAGTGGTTTTTCTAGGACTACATTAGTGCTGATTCTGTGTATGAAATAACTTTAAAACAGTTTTGAAGCACTGCTTTGTTGTATAATTTTTTTAAAGTTGAAAATGAATTAGCCAGTTGACTGTGTTCGGCGAGTATACGTGTCATCTTAAAACTTGAAATGAACTTTTTCAACGATGAATTGGTTAATTTTTCAGATACACATACAAATCTTTTGACATTATTGCGCGCACAATGAGAAATTTTTGAAACTAAATTCCACAGTTAATTGGTCAAGGGCTAAACTTTCGCTGTAACGAAGTTAAGTTTTCCTATTAACTCGTTTTTCAAGCCTAGAAAGTGAGCAGGGACATTGTCTACTACAAGAAGGCACTTTATCGGGAAATTTTCTTTTTGAGGATAATTTTTCACGCTTGAATACTTCTTTAATCCAATCAATAGCAAGTTACCTGGTTACCCAAGCCGTATTATTAGATCTCCACATAACAGATGATTAATTTGTTTATTACATTATTTGTATGAAACGCCTTTCGGCTTTTAGAATGATGCGTAAGAAGTGGTTTGATCTTGAAGTTACGAATTGCGTGTTCATAGAGCAAAAGAGTTAGCCCCCTCTTTCTTCCTGTGTTACGTAGGCCCTCCTTGATAATCTTTTTCAAAACAGACCGGTTTTGTCACAATTACAGATCTGTCGTGGAAAAAAAGTTTTTAGCAATTACGTGATCATTAAATTCTTGCACATATTGTTCAGCAACTTCTTGGTTTGAATTTGCAGCTTTCCTAAGCACGCTGTATATGCCACTTTTTTTTAAAATACCACGAACCACTTTTTACTAACTTTGAATGCACCAACATCAGCTCTCATATTAGGATTTTTGTTTAGTAAATCATCGTGGAATCGTTTCGCTTTTTCATCAATTATAGCCTCAGAAAGACTATCAGCAGCTAATTGCATAAGTTGTAGCCATTTGAAATAAAAAAATCAGAAGTATCGTTCCTACTGCAATGAAATAAAAATGTTGAAGAATAAGATAGTGGCAATGCTTAAAGAAAAATTCCTTTTTCTACGGGAACAACGTTCATTTTTTAAGTCAAAAAAATTTAATTTTACAGATATTTATATAATTCTGGTAGAGACGAAAACAGAATATATATTAAATATACTTGCCAAAGTTCAGGTGGATCGGATGACTAGTTTCTGAGATATCGACGGACCATTTGAAAATGTGCTGCTTTGAGAAAAACATGATTAAAGTTTCTGCGACGCGCTGCACGAGATCCGACACCGCTATCTTTTGAATCTTAGAACTTTGTTAGTTTTTTTAATTCGATTAACATGTTAAGTGCCACGTTAGTTACCGGTGACTGACGCTATACGTTTCATTCAGACCGCGTCGGTCATCGTTAACCGACGATGTATAATTAAAAAAGTTATATTCTTGTATTAATAAATATTAATATCCAGATTGCGGTTAGATGCATAAGTACGAAGAGTACATATAAAGATAAACATGCAGCCTTATCGTAAATTTACATATGTATATATGTACATCTCCGGCCGGAAAGGAAGATAAAATAGGCTTGGTTAAGTCTTAACGTGTTAAATTCTTCTGGGATTATGTTTTAAGATGTTAGTATAACTATTTGAAGCCATGAAGATAAAGATACCGAGTTTCTTATTCGTCATACTGGAAAGATTCCGTGAACCGAATTTTAATATGTGACTGAAATACTTGAGATGTAACAAATAATATAAAACGAAAGATGATCTCTTTGTTAGGGAACGAAGAAGAACAAAAATAGGACCTTTTGAAACGGTACAAACTGGTTTTATCGATGAAAAGAATGAAAACTGTATAACTAAATAATCTTTGTAGTTAAAAGAAAATTAGGTATTTAATGACATAAATCAAAGAAAAAAGTTAGACAATGTGTTCACACAATTATCCATTGCAAATGATTAATCAATTAAATAATAATAAGTGTCGAAATTAATAGTGATTAAATTTAACTGCGATTAACTGAAACTTTCAGTTGCATTTGATCTGCGAAGATTCAATTGTTGATTGTGAATGATATTAGGCAAAATTAATCGCGTTAGAAATTAACGATTAAATGACGATTATAATTCTTGAAACAGTTTAATCGTTAATCCTTGATTGATAATTGTTGGTACGATTAATTTTTACTGAATATTTAATATAATGACATTGGCCCCGAAATTTCCAGTAGGAACAAACGAATTCTAGCGTGAGAGAAGATAAGGTCTAACTGTTTCGTTAAATCGTAGCGGTAGGTAGGTAGGTAGGTAGGTAGGTAGGTAGGTAGGTAGATAGGCTGTTTGAACTGAAATAAAAGTATGCTCGGTCTCGAAAGCACCGTAGGTAAGCGGAATCTGGAGTTTTTCGAGGAGTGTACGACGTCGAGAGCTGCTGGTAGAAAGGGAAGTGGGAACGTTAGTCTCTGCACCGAACGCTCCTATTTGATTTTCCAGGGTACCGTTTCCTTCCACGAATCTAGGCTTGATTCTAGTACCGAGTCTGCCTAGCACCGAGTGCGCTATACAACTCGTACGAAACGAGTCCCGCATTTTCCACGTATCTTACTCCCAACTTTATCCCACACTTCGCTTTTTTCTCTTTCGTCTGCGCGCTCACTTCCTAGGTCATCGAGCGAATAATATATACGGTGGCTCACTCTGAAAATCGCCCAGACACTTTTACTTTTCAGATTTTCTCGAAAAAGTGTGCTGCATAAGAATCGCGGCGAGAAATCTTCTGTTTGTACGCTACTCTTTGGTCGAGTGCAAGAAATTACGTGAAATTTTGTAAAGCGATCGACGAAACTGCGTAACGATGCTTAGAAGAAGTATGCCCTATTAGAATTCGTCTACCTATAACATTGTACATATTGCATTTTTCTAAACTGAAGAATGTTTGATCTTTAATGAATTATTTTGTAATCATTCTTATCCGTTAACTAACTAATTATTTCGTCGACATAATAATGAACATTATGTTATTGCATTTTATGTTCATTTCTCATAATATTATATCAACGATTCGGACAACTGTACGAACGACACATGTATACGACAATTTGTATTTTGTTTTACTTTTAAACGAAGTTTTCCTGTTGCTACTATTAAAGTGTACAAAACTGATGAAAATTTAACGTTTATGCTGCGTTTGACCTTTCCTTATCTTTCTATCGATACGCCCTACATAATTTATGTAGCGTTCAAATATACCTATTTGTTGTTCTCAAATGTAGTAGTTTTTTTTATTGATATTAACAGTTAAGCATGTGAGTATAAAATATGTCAGATACCGTTCTACGGAATCATTTAGTGGAAATTAATTCTATTTTGATACACTGAAAACAAATCGATTTTAAAGGTATACTCTATATTATGATTACCACATTAAAAATATTTTGTTTCATGGGTCGTAAATTAAGAAAATTTCACAGAAAACGGGCGTAATTTTGTTTGATTTTATAAAACACTTAGGCGCGTGGCCGGGTGTTAATGTATTAGGTAAAATTAAAAATTGACGAGATCAATTGTGAGAACGTCGTGTACATTTCTAATGAGTAGTATCTGAATAAGTATAATTTATCTAAACTATCACATGTTTTTGTCGAGTTACGATAAGTAACAATGTCTAATACAAAATTATTATTTTCATAAGGAAGTGATTTGATAAGTAGCTAATATTCTATTATTCTCTTTTCGGTTGTTCGAAGAGTTCTATCTATACGCACATGTCTGTATATTCAGAAACAATTTGTTTTGTGTGGAAGTCGAATGAAACTGTTCATTTTTATAAATAATAGTTGTTTGTTCAACTTCTAAATGTTTATAGAATTTTAGGTCACTTTTTCTCTGTTTTAAGTTAATTTTGGAAATTAATGCAGTAATTCTTTTATAAGAGTTCAGCGTATATAGTTATTTTATATTCTATTAATACAAATTTTAGGGGACTGTATTTTTGAACAGACATTTGAAAGAACAATATAAAAGTTAGGATTATTTTTTGAATTCTCACTATTTAAGAATTGAAAACGAGGTAAATATAGAAGAGTCCAACTATTTTCTGTAACATTTTAATTCGAGGGTCCAGCTGGTCATAGCAAAACATTTATATCTTTACTCTCAAAATAAACTTTAACTGCTATCCGTATTATGCATAATTGAATTACTTTGTTGAAATGTATTTTTGTTTAGTTATGCTTTGTGAATATTTCGATAATTACTCATTAACGATTTCTGTATGTTTCGCTATTCATTTTCGTCGAAATAAATTTTAAATCTGTCTTGGTCTATCTTTCTTACTTGTCAGTAAACGCAAAGAATTTATTTTAACTTAAATGAAATAGATAATATTTTGCAAAACAGTAATTTTACTCCTTTGTTTTCTCGCATCAATAAAATTGCAAAATAAAATTTTTCAAAATTGTGAAAATTTGAAAAATTTTTTTTTAATTTTTCGAAGAACCTTATTGCCGCTTAGATTGCTATACCGCCACCTCGCGTTTATCATTTCTGTAATGTTATTTCTTTTTTTCAAATCATGAAAGTAGTAAATTAGTCCTGGAATTATCGAGCATTTAATAAGATTGTGTCTTTTGACACCTTCGGTAGAAACAGTGTTAACACCAGCTGTTATCTCACTTTCCTTGCAGTTTATGCAGAATTTGATGCATATTTTAAGATTATACAACTTTCTTGCGAAGTTATTGCTTTTAGAAATTCATCCAGATATATCTTAACATAATGTTCACTGTTTTTCAAATAATTATGTATGTATACATCGATTTCTATGTAATATTTTAGCAAATTTTGCTAGTGAATAATTTTTATCGCTTAAATAATTAGACACATTAATTTTATTGACATTTAATTTGTTTCACGAACCATGTATGTAAACGATCTATTTCTAATATTAACGTTAATATACGTTTAATATGAACTGTTTTACATGGAAAATGTTTCTTGTATCGATTATTTCGAATGTTTGAAGTATAAATCCATATTTTACGTGTATTATATATATATGTACATATGTACAATCAATACAACTTCTAAAATTTTTATCCAATTTTTTTTTCTTCAATGTTTCTTTGAATATTTAGTCAACAATAAATAATAAATTAACATTTTTTTCTGCTGCTTTCTAGACAGTATAACGTCACATAATGTAACACATTTTTGTTATTTCTTGTATATTCACTGAAAATATAGAACTTAGAAGTTAAAATTGTATCAGTGTTCAAATCTTTTTGTGACCGACTATGCATGTTGAAACTGGTATGTTCCTTCCTTTACTTCTATCTGCAGATCGGTTGGCTTGTTCCTTTTTAGTCTTCTGTTTTGTGTTCTGTTTTGTGGTGTATGATTTAGATGCTTGACAGATTCGTTAGAATGATTTAATATTCGTTTCTTGTGTGCAGTAGCGAATTTTCCTATTAGGTGTTTGACACTATGTATACCCAGATCTTTACGTAAAAGAACCGCAGAGATATACCATGGGGCAGTTGCAATAGTTCTCAATGCTTTGTTGTGAAATCTTTGGATGATATTTGTGTTACTTTTCGTTGCACATCCCCAGAACTGTACCTCATATGTCCAAATTGGGATAATGGCAACCTTATACAGGAGTAGTTTATTATATACTGTTAGTTTCGATTTTCGTCCTAGGATCCAATACATGGTTTTCATTTTGTGATAAAGTTGCTTCCTTTTCTTTTTTATGTGGTCTTTCCATGTGAGTCTCTTATCCCTGTGCAGTCTAAGGTACCTAACATGCTCCTTTGTCTCAAGATTTTTGCTATTAAGTTTGACTGCAGGAGATGTAACGTGTTTAGTAGTAAATGTGATGTGAATTGTTTTATTTGCATTGATTTTAATTTTCCATTTTTTGGCTCATTCTGCAGTCTTGCCCGGTGTTTGCCCAAAAACGCAGTATCGTCCGCGAATGTGGTCACAAGTACATTGTCGTTGTCAGGTAGCTCCGCTGTGTAAATTTGACATAGTGTGGGACCAAAGACGCTACCTCGAGGAATACCCGCGAGTATTGGATAGATCTTCGAATGTTTGTCGCGCAAATTGACTTGAAAAAACCTATCAGTTAAGTAGGATTTTAACAGATTGTAGTAATTGTGTGGGAGATTTTGATTAATTTTATACAGTAAACCTATATGCCATACTCTATCAAAAACTTGACTAATGTCAATGAATGCAACGAAGCATACAATAGTAGTTATATAATAGTAGTTATCATAGTGAGTAGTTATCCTCCCGCCGTGGAGACAAGCTTCGTAGGTATTTCTAGCTGCGCTCATTTGTAGTTTTATGCAGCAAGTTTGTGAGTTCCCTGGTTAACTTGTTTAGCTTCCTCTTGTCATCAGGGAGCCTTGACAGCTGCCATTTTTTTCTTGCTTTCCTCTTTTTAGCAATTTTAATTCTCATGGTTAATGGATAGTTCATTGCATGTTTGTTTATACGTTCTACCTCTTGATCTATGTTGTCTGCAGTTTTTAATGGGATTTTCAGATTTATTTTGTTATTGACAAGTGCTTTATAAAGAACCCAGTCTGTTTTCAAGTTTGTCCAATGAGGCTGCTTTTCGTTTTCTACGAACGTAGAGCTCAGTGTGAATATTATTGGCGAATGGTCAGATGACAAGTCAAAGCTTGTGTTTACCTCAATCTGGCTTAATGAGATGACATTGTTTTATAGAGTTCCTTGTCTTTTGGATTGCTGAGTCTTGAACCCCATCGAGGGTGTTTTGCATTGTAGTCTCCCCATGAGATAAATCTCACACCTAATATGTTGGAGAATTTATCAAATTTGTTTTTACTTACTGCATATCTGGGTAGTAGACCGCAGCAATTACGAGTGAGCTGTATGCATCTTTGATTTCGACAGAAGTTGATTATAGAAAGACTTCGAATTTTAATGATTCAGCGTGCGGGATCTTTTCGTTAATAATAATAGCAGTTCTTCCGTGAGCAGTTCTATTAGGTTTCTAGTTTGTGTGGTATGTTTTGTACTTGTAAATATTAAAATAGCTTCCATCGGTGAAATGAGTTTCAGAGATTAGAAGAATGTCTATTTTATTTAAGTTTAGAAATGATTCCATTTCCTGTTTGCGTTGCTGCAAACCGCTCGGATTCCGCAAGGCTAATTTCATGTTATCAGGCATAGTTATTTTCTATTGATGACAGCAGTGAGCTGATCTATAATCATGCTGTTTTGTCCATTATTTACTTAAAAAGAGACTTAAATTTCTGAAGAAAATGATTCATCATTGTATCTGTAGTATTATTGTAGTTATTCTGCATTATTTTACCTTCTGTTGCGTGGTCGTAGCTTATATTTTCACGTACACTATAATTTCTATTTACTGTTGTACTCGTATTTATATTTTGCTCTCTGTAGTTCTCGATATATGCTGCATCTTTTATAATTCGCAGGATACGGGCCATTATACAATACGCATTTTGCAGGAATGATTTTTCCTTGGTGCAAGTATTTGTGGGCTGATTTTCCCATAGTATGCCCATATTTTTGGCAGCGATGACACTGAAGTACAATATCTCTTTCTTTTTGGTATTAAACACTATTATGGTATTTAGAAGATTTTTTAATTTATAATTTTCTTAGTTTTATTCACTAAGTATTTGGTCCACAAAGAATAAAGGGAGTGGTTCTTTCGTTTTCCAACTACGAATATTTGTGGCATTTCTGATTTCAAAACCTTTTCCTTCTAACTCATCTTTACTATCCGTTGTTGGTATTGAACTGTGTAGATTTTTAATAATAACTCTGAAAGATCTTTCCTGATGCGGTTGGTACGCGTGGAATGCTATGTTATTTAATTGTAGGAAACGGACTAGTTTTCGGTAGGCGTCTGGTATAGTAGTGTTTACTCTCATCGAGTCTCCTGTTATCGATCTGCAGAAGAACTCTTCTTTTGTTAAGACGGTTTTAAACTTTCTAGCATCAGTGGAAAATTTGCAATATCGTCTATGAATATTAGAGGTGGCTTTGGTATTTTATTAGCATTTTCGTTGACTGTTTCATGGGTATCATCTTCTTCCATCAGTTCGTTGTTATTCAGCAAATCTATTGGGGTTTTGTTTACCGGTATCATGCGAGGCTTGTTGCTTTCCTGTTTAGTTCACAGGTTGTAATATGACGTCATTTCTTTTGTTTCTTTTAGATTTTACTTGTTGTCACGTAAGTTCTTGACCTGATATATCCGTATCGATGTGTTGATTAGATACCTCCAGATGTTGTATTGGTAGAGGACTTGTATTACTCGTCGTTTCCGTATATTGCGTTGATCCACGGTACCGGTGTTAGTTGTATGTATGTGTGTGTTTGTTGATATTTCTGTAGTCATAGCAGGTGTTCCGCTAGGTATGAATTGCCCATAGTATGGAGATGTATAAGACGAGGTTGTGGTCACCGTACTAATTGTGGAAGTGAATGTCGGCGAAGTATATATCCTTCCATTTCCTTGCAGCATTCTGCATCTAACAAGAGCCGCTGATGCAGGCAAGAAGGTGGATGCGTACTTTCCGAGCTTCGATTTCTCACTTCCTTAACTGTTCACTTATATATGATTATGCTCAAGGATTGCTATGTATACACTTCTGAACCCTTCGACAGTTCGGACGCGACTAGACGTTGAAACTTACACGTGAAATTTCGAGTCTCATCTTTCAGACTTATCTTATAATCATAAGAAACAAAGAAATCTCGATCGAAACATTAAAGCAGCCATTAAAAAACCAAACATAAAAACCCCTTTTTGTGTTTTTTCTTTATATTTTACGCAAAGGATTTGAAACGGAAAAATCTCCAAACATTCTCAGCGATACACTGCTATACCGAAAATGTTTCAAAATTTTTTCACAATTTTTGCGTGCTATTAATAGGGAAAATAAGACAAAAACTGCTAACTCGAATGTACCCTATAACTACACTTCTGATTGAGATACAAGGCTGAAAATTGGTGTATAATGTTTTCTATTTGTAAGCTACCAAAGGAAACTTTCATGAGAAAAATCGGCCAAGGGCATTTTTGACCTCCTTACCTTGGTATACTTTTTTTGGATTCGTAGCTTTAGATAAACCGTAGAGCAATATACTGAACTACCATACAAAGTAAATATTAACAATAAGGATAAAGGACGTAGAAAATCCTTAGTCGAATATAATTTCTTTGAATGTTGTTTAATGTCGTATAGTTTTGTCACGGAGTGTCGACCGATATGCAGTGATTGAGGCGTTCTGGTGCTACGACAGGAGAACGATAACTTTTTATGAGAAATACCGAAGAGAAATAGGAGAGCAGTTAATAGAAATCGTATTACAGTACATGTAATATACAGGTCATATATCAAACTTTAGTATCGTGTTCTACTGTACTCTCGAAGAAGAAAAATGTCAAATAAACAGAGATCCGAAAATTCTTTCTTTTCGATATATAAATAACAAAATGTATCCAAAATCTGCCCATTTGATATTCGAATAAATCAGTGCTTCTTAAACTTTTTCATTCATGACCCTTTTTTATCATCGAGATTATTTCGCGAACCCCGATTTAAATGTAAAATAAATGTTTTCCCATAAATAATTTATTTCTTTGGTAAAAAATATACATATGAAAAGGAGTAGTTTTGGGATTTGTTTCAAACATACAAAAATTAATGAAAGAAAATCATGTTTTAATGAAACGAATGTGCTTGCTTTTTGCAAACACAATAACAAATTAAATCTTGGTGCTATATTTGACACTGCAGGACGTAAAGCATCTTCAACATTTTTCGGCGTTGAACGATATTTGAATTTCACAAGCGTTAAAGCTCATTTTTTAATATGTAAATGTAATTTACAGCTCAAATTGGCCAGTATTACGATTTTGTAACTGCACTGTACAGAAAATGTGATACATTAAATTAAAGATAATCAAGGGACTGCGACTAATGTTTCCTTAAATTCATGTATCTGAATTCAATTTTAGCGATCACCACATTATGCTTTACGACCCCATTTGGGGTCGCGCCCCATAGTTTAAGGAACGCTGGAATAATCCAGTCTAACTATCACTATGGACGACTATCACTATCACTATGAAACGCTGCTTTACCATCGAGCACGCTGCCTTTAAAATATTTCCAGATAATATTAAAAAGTAGTTAATATCTCTCGAAATTCCCCATTTGAAAACTATCCTGTTTACATGACCTTTTCCCATAAGCACAATAGCACACGACACCAAAGTGTGGTCACATATTTCCTTGTCACCCTTGATACTATACTTCGAAAGGCAGATATTCGATTGTTATGAAGAAATATATTTTTTCATGTTAAATAAGAGTTAATCTAAGAGAAAGTGTTCTGAAACTTACTATGACTGACGCATATTTTAATGAAATAATTCACTGAAATATTTCATAGATTTTGTAAAAGAAATGATTAGAGACGTTTTCCATAGATGACACAATTAAAACAGCTCATTCTTATGATTAGAATCAGAACGAGGGAGATCGTATGTGCAAAGATGCAAACGGCATAAATTTTTTAACAGAAAAATTGTTCTTCCGGCTTCAAGATCCATTTATGGAAAGTGGGAGAAATCATCATGAGGAACTGATGTATTATTTAAATATTTATGAATTTCATATTTCTTTCTGGATGCTAAATTACATAAAATTTTCATACCTTGGTCAAACAACTTGTTGCTAGAAAGCGGGCATCCCAAAGCGTTCGGACATTAGGATATATTCGAATACGGATAGTTCAACATTCATAAGTCAGATCGAAGATTCCTTAGTTTGAATGACGCTAAACATTAAATTAAATATAAGAGATCACAAGTTCGAAAATGTGTCATTTACAGAATAATCAAGAATTTTGAGTAAATACACTGATACGTTTAATCAGATAAAAACTGCAAAAAATTGTAAACGAAATAACGTTGAAGTTTTGTAAATAAAAGATACATCTAAGATTTTTAGTGTCAAACTTCTTTTAATGTTGTACTTTTAACATTAAATATCACATGAAGCTTTATATTTTTAAGTGATATTCTATTTGATGAATCAAAGTTAAAATGTTTCTAAAATTCAGAATAAATGAATCTAAAATAGAGAATACTTTAGATTCAATAATTGATAATGATGCATAACTATATAACACATCAGTTGATAATAATGAATAACTTGGTGTATCATGAGTAAATAATCAAATTCACCTAATTATATTTTAAGTGCGTAATTAATTGTATTATGAAAGGTTAAATATTTTTGTCATTTGTGTTGGAAAGTCGAATTTTGAACATAATAGCGTTGGAGTCACCTTATCGAATAGGCACTTCACTAGTTGACTGCGTTTGATGAGTAAACGCTTCATTTTTTGATTTTATTGCGCGCAAAACGAGAGATTTTTCAAATGAAATTTCACGGTTAACAGGTTAACCTGTTCCTAACATAATTATGTCGTTACTAATTTCATTACAACGAGCGTCCTAATTTTAATTCATTCTCTTCAACGGTCTATTGAAAACTCTAACCAGTACGATTCTATGCGACCTCTACGCGACGAACGTGCATAGTTCTCATATTGTAACAATGCCAAGTGTAACAATGCCAGCCACACTGTTTAAAGAATATACATACAATCTGTATGTGCGCGGAATATGGTGTAAAATTGAGTTGAAAGAAAAGCTGAATGACTAACGCATTAAATAGGACACAATAGAAGTGTAACGTTCTCGTTAATATGAAGTAAATGTAAATTAACGTTATCTATTATGTGTTTTAGGAAAGTATTCTAATTGGTTCAGATTTGTTCTTTGCCGTACATGCCCGATACTTAAACGTAACAAATAAAGTTATATACCTATAAATTGTAAGATACTTTTCTCTTGCACATTTTTTTAAGTATCGTTTGTTCATTATCGATGTAGATTTTTATCTATAATTACCATTACAAGTATCGTATAAGAAATGAAATAGTTTTATCGAATACTACATTTGTTACTCATATTTAAATATAATATAATTTTGTATATTGTCATCGATTCTTGCTTCAAGCTAAAATCGATCTTGTGTGTACAGTTGGGAAATGATTTGATATCTAGTGGAACGGCACCAAGCACTAGTTTATAGTTTCATAGTTTTGATTGGTTACGTGTAGCTGTATTGGAGAACGGCAAATTGGTGATCGAAAATATCAGAAATTGGAAAATAAAAGCAACAGAAAATTAGCTGAGGAAATATTAAAACTGATCGGTCAACCGAATTTCTCAAGCTAGCCATTAAATAATCTCCCTATAGTAGGAAAACAGTAGGAATATATATATTTTCTCGAAACCGCGATCGACGACTGAGTTTTGGGATAAATGTACCATACTTAGAATTCTCTACTTTATAGCTACCTTCTATGTACCATGACTTTCCAAATTACACTTACACTTTTTCCAAAGTACCTAACTCAAAATTCTTACATTTGCACAGTTGGAAATGTGCATTAAACTTTAACCCCTTCACCTATAATATCGTGTCAGACTCGTGACGAAAATTTCAAACTAAATTTGAGAAATCTGAGTGTTATTTACATTTTTTAAATATTAATTAAATATTTAGGCATAGAAGCATAGGCATTGGAGACAGCGAAAAATGTCATAGGACAAAATTAAATGATATTAAATGCTACATATTCCTATGAAACTTTTATGCATTTTTATATATCGGTGTAGTTGCACTTTTTTTTTATATAAAACTTTAATTTTGAATATATTAACCAATGCAGTTTGTCATCCTCTAGTTATAATTAACCAGCTAATTGACAAATTTGACAAGTATACACGCTATTTTAAAGCTTGAAATTACATTAATTTTTTCAACGATGAATTCTTTATTTGTTCAGATAAACATACAATTCTTCTTCGTTTTCTCTTGATTTTTTATTAAAATACCCTAGGTGCATTCGGCCTGCGTTTGATGAGTACACAGTTCATTTTTTGACTGTATTGCGCGCAAACGAGAGATTTTTCA
Source organism: Nomia melanderi (assembly GCF_051020985.1). Taxonomy (NCBI): domain Eukaryota; kingdom Metazoa; phylum Arthropoda; class Insecta; order Hymenoptera; family Halictidae; genus Nomia; species Nomia melanderi. The sequence continues at coordinate 510,245 of NC_135007.1, read as the reverse complement.
AATTAAATTCCACAGTCAACAGGTTAAAGCGCTTAGAGATTACCGAGGTTACTTATCCACTGAACTCTATCGGTATTGCTACGGTCATCAATTATGACTAGCTCGGTTATACAATATTTCTGCCGTAAGATCACGAGATTCATCGCTATTTCTGTTTTTCGAAGGCTTATCAAATTACTCTACGAAACGACGTAGATAGAAAGGTTAAAAGAGATGTAAAAACGCGAAATTACGGAAGCAGTACCGTCTAACGATTAATGTAATGTCGAGGATTAAAAAACACGTATACTAAGAAGAATCATTTTATATTTTTGCCGTGACGGCACCATAGTAACCCTGCTGCGGTCTTTGGTTCTTTTTTATCTAATCATTTTCTTATTTTTTGGCACCATTTCGTTTCCTTAGTCTTTTTTCAGTTAATTACGTCCTAATTTTGTCTCGAATAATTCGAAGTTGACGATGTTATAAAAAGACCTGTGCTACTCTACTTGTTCCTGTTTTTGTTTAAGGGGTCATTTTTATTTGGAACGGCAGTTTTTAGGTTTACTTTGGGAATTTTTTTTCTTAATTGTGAACGCTATTTTTTGTCGATTTCTTACATATATATTTTCTAACATTTGAACCATTTTATGCATTTTTTCAAAGTCAAAATATGTAAAAGTTTAGGAGTTACACGTTATTAAAGGAAGTCATTTTCAAAAATCATATTTTAATAGTTGGCATGATTCCGGTCGTTGTAATAAAAGAAAACAAAAAGGCGAGGTATGATTGTATTCAGTATGAATGTGGTGATAGCCTTTATCGAAAAGATTAAAGTATCCCATTATTTAAAAAAATGACAACTTCGGATTGATATATGACAACATCGGACAACTGGATCTTGAAATATCACGTGAACCATGATCAGGAAACACGGTTTCGAAAAAATCGGGTTTAAAGTTTTTGTGTAGTTTACGTATGTATTCGAAGCTATGTATCGAATATTTTCAATTGACCAGCAATTCGAAGATCACGCAAGGACGTAAAAGGGACTTAACAAGGAATTTCATCAACAAAGACACACTGCTCTTCTCACAAATCTCCCCTATCAGGTATTTTTTCTCTAAATTTATTTAATCGAATGTCGACACGAAGATCCTTCTCCACGTCGTGGGGAACCGTTACATCGCCCCTATATTAAAACCTAATAAAATAAATTAGGCTTTACATCTTACAGACCAATTGCTTAAACCAGCAATATTTGGAAAATCTCCACATATCTGTAACTCCGTTATTTTTAAGAATTTCGGCACATCCTTCGGCATAAATACTTTTCGAAGATATACACTCTAAGAAAATGCAAGCAAAAAAGATCGACTGTTTTCAATTCTAAACGAAATATCCCCTTAACACGTTGACCGTTATGAGAATTTAGAGCATTTCTAAATGAAAGCTTTTAAAGCTTTATGAAAATGCTGCTGTGTCGGCAGAGCGAAACGATTAGCAAAGTTTGCGATTTGTTTGCGATTAGATATCGCCGGAACGAAACAAGTCGTTTGAAAAATCAACACGAGTTTCCTGCTGTACGCGAGCAGTGCAGCGGCTTTTGTCGTATCTGTAAAAGAAAGTATGTCCTAATAGGTTTATCGTCGAAACGCTGTTGTCAAACTTTTTATGAGGGCCTGCGCGTAGCAGCGTAGCAGCGTTCCTATCGGCATCCGGTCTGACAGCTTCCGCCTCGGTTCCAGTAACACCATCGTCAACGAAACATCTGCATCCTTCTTCTGTCCCCTTCTTCACAATTTTCTCTTCCTTTCGCCCTCAGCTATCTAGTTACCTGTTACTGCAACGGATTTTCAATCGCGAAGAACAGTATCGAAATATAATATCCGTGCGATCAAACGATATTTCTCTTGATGTTGTTACCCTATCCCTGCAGGATCAAACCGTTTCCGTATATTTTCATTAGTCTCCATTTATTAGTTCTATATGAGAGCATTGTTACTTTTACTATTACTATTACTATTACTATTACTATTACTATTACTATTACTATTACTATTACTATTACTATTACTATTACCATTACTATCACTATCACTATCACTATCACTATCACTATTACTATTACTATTATCATTACTATTACTATTACTATTAATATTATCATTACTATTACTATTACTATTACTATTACTATTACTATTACTATTATAATTGACTCTATGTATCGGTCGACATACTAGTTTGCCATTTCTGTTATTTACTTCGGATTAAGAAAATTTGCAAGCAACTGCACGCATATCCAGGATTACTGTTTTCTAAACTCTGGAGCATAACTATAACACCACTACAGTTTTTAATAATTCTAGTATTTCAAGCAATAACGTTTAAGTGTTAATAATATCACAAGCAAAGTGCGTAAAAATTTGTATTTAAAGGAACAAGTAAACATTTAACGTTTATACAAAAGTAAATATATTAATAAATGTGATTTTCCATGGGTGCATATCTACAGCGTCAGTGAAACAATGATATTAAATAACGATAAATCATGGAAGGCATTAAGAACTGAAGGTGGTGTCACAGTTCTGCATCCATAGCAAAGTGTTTTTCGATTATATTACAATATATATGTAACCAAATTCAATGTGCTTCATCTGAATATGATTATTTACAATGCTTTTCATTTCGTACAGTTAGTTTTGATGAATTATTTTTTTTTGGAGTATGATAATTGTTAAAATTTTGGTGGTGCTATAATTATGCCTCGCAGTGTATATCTGCAGCACAAGAGTTTTATTAAATTTATCGGTCGTTTGGAAAGTTCCGGATCACGCTGCAGATTTTCAAGATGATTGCTTTCCGTATGGCTTGACGCGTATATTCGATCAGCTAGAGTTTCTTGAGCTCGGTGGTGCATGAATACACCGTCATTCTAGTGACAGAGATCGTAACAGGTATCGTGTGGACCTTCTGCTTTCATATTTTCTCTAATTCTATGGCTGTCTAGCGGTAAATATTTTCTTATCTTTCCCTCGTGTTTTCTTTGTATATTGGTGTCTTCGACGATGGCAATCTTTATCACTTTGACCATTGGGTCAATCAAATTTGGATGACTTTTTGTATGGATTCTGACTGACATATCGAACAAACCGAACTTTCTTGAATCTGTGAGATGCGAGAATGTAAAGAGAGCAACCACTGTGAAAAATCTTGGTTTTCCAGTTTCTATTTCATTAGGAAAATTGTTTGATTGTTAGAGAAATTTGGCGACTGTCTATTTGGCGGTCAGCGTGATGTTAACTATATTATGGGGCTACTTTACGTTGCATATGGTTAGATTTTACAGTGTCCGATAAAAAATTAGGGCCATTAGTTCAAGACAGAATTAAGCATAGAAATTATGCTTGAGTTATCAAAAAATTAATATAATTTGAGAATTAATAATACTATTGATTTAAAAAATAATTTCTTTTTTCCTGTTTAAATTTTATGGATAATTTTGTTTCAAATAATAATTTTGTTTATAAAAAAATTAATATGAAGAAACAACTAGACATAAATATCAGATAATCAAAATATATTTGTTGCTAATCTTTTCAAAAATAGCATCAATGGTGGCCCTAATTTTTTGATCAAGCACTCTAGTATACGCGTTATTTTCTGTTTTATAATGTATTCGCATCGTATATTCCACCAGATCTCTAACTACTGCGAATATCTTAAATTGTCTTGTTACGTAGTCTATTATTTGCTATTTGTTGTTCGCGTTTTCGACATTAATCATTTTTTATCGCGACATCTTTGAAGATATCCACACTTTTCGTAGTTTTTATTTACTACCTCTTAGTCGTAAATATCGATTGCTGTTGCCATCTTAAAACTGTCCGTTTCATGGAAGATTGTACATTCTGTAGCCATTTATACATTATTGATGTTACTATAGAAAATATTCGCTATATAATTCTTTTCGTGCCCGCGTTATCTTCCATTGGTGTTCACCTTCCAAGTGATCTGCGGTCTTCGTCAACTTCTACTATTGTCTTGCGCAGACTAGAGTTTTTCCTGCGAAAGTATTTTCGTAGTACAGTTTGATTTGTCTGTTGCATAGCATGTGTACATCTACTAACGAGTCTTCTTCCATTTACTATTATAGAATTCTTTGTTTCCGCACGATATGCTGATGCTTCTTGTCTTTCCTCGTTTTTCTTCGCTTTGAAATGTTGCATCTTTTAGGGTCTGTGTTAGTCCATCTAATGTCACGTCTGTCTAATGTTACTAATAATGTTAGTATGGTACAGGATTTGCCGTGTTTCGTGTTGTCTTGGGTTGTTTCTTACTGTTTCATGTTTCAAATCCTTTTCTTCTTCTTTCTCTTTCGACTTTTTGAACTTTACTTATCGGTAGACGTTTAATAGTTGTTTTAGCGACTAACTACTAACAACTAAGGATTTTTTAATAAAGCCTTCGATAATTATGTCAATTGTAATCATAAAATACTGAGCAGTATTAAATAACATAAAGTAATAATTTGTATTGGAACCATTATATAAAGGAAAATTATTAAGTTTCTTTTCAATATAGCACCAATCTTAAGGCATCCATTAATAGACTCTCGGTAAGTAAAGTGTTCAAATAAAGGGGAGCTTCGTCAAATTCTTATACTATTATACTTATCGTTGAAGAAATGGTAAGGAAATCTAATATGAGCAGCCATGTGTTTACTACTTTTCGTATGGTGATATATTTCTAATTTATTGTATTATACGTAGACTAGTATGTGACATGCATAATAAAAATTTCAGTACTAAATCAGTCAATGAAGTCACAATCATGACAATTCCCAGTTATCGATGAAATAGTAAAAGTTGAGGCAAGATGGAAACGTTGAGAACAGATTGCTGTATAATTTTATGTTTAGACACTGATTTTGTGTCTGCGAAAAATACTTTACATAGCGTTAGTATCTCTTTGTAAACATTTTTAAATTAATTAATTTATAGTGGATATAATTCAAAAAAGTAATTTCATAAATAGTAGCGAAGTCTTGTCGTGTTCCGTGTATCGGACACAAAGTTATAAAACATTTTTAGAGTTTCCATAAATCTTGTCGTGGTGCTGGTAGTGAAACAGACGATCGTCGTTTGTATTTAATCTAAAGGAATATGATATAATTGTAAGTAAATATCAAATAAATTACGTTGTTACAAACAATGAGGTAGGCAACTCCAATCTAACGACAAGACTCGTCTCACTGGAAGTGTGAAAACATAAATTGTCCGCTGAACCCTTTATCTACCGTAAACCTATAAACCTTTGGAATTTAGTTTCAAAAATCTCTCGTTTTGTCTGCAATAAAATAAAAAAATCAAGCGTGTACTCGTCAAAATTAGGACAAATGCACCTAGGGTATATTTTAATAAAAACCAAAACACAACAAAGAAGAATTACATGTTTATCTGAAAAATAAAGAATTCATCGTTAAAAGAATTAGTATCATTTCAAGCTTTAAGATGACGTGTATACTCGTCAAACGCAGTTAACTGATTAAACACTTACATCTCATTTCTTCGTTATTTGTATATTCACCAAATCCTTAATACAAGTCGGATTTGTATTTGATTTTGATTTATTCGCGTGCAGCTGCCGAAGGTAATATAACTTGAAGTCTCGACGCGAACTCAGCACTATTCCTAGGTTTATTCGATTTATGCTTCCTCAACGTTTTCTCCGAACCAGTAGTTGCCATGTTTTCCAATTGTCTACACGCTGCACATATTTCCGTTACTGCATTCGTTATTTCTTGTATGCGATATACATAATTTTACTGCACACGCTGATACATTGTAAATAAATTTAGCGTATTCAACCAACATTTGTTTCGTGCTTTATGTGAACTAGATGCGATATTTAACACGTTGAACGCCGCACGATTCCATGGAACAAAATACACGAAATGGAAAAAATCAAATATTGAATCAGTTGATTGAATTCTGTTATTATTATTGCACCTATACGACGAACCTGACTACACCCGAACTATAATAATTCGATTTGGTTAGAGGGCATCGGTGATGGCATTCAACGTGTTAACTCGTCCGAGTAAACCAATAAGATGGCACAAAGTATAACTTAAATGAATTTGACGAAACGAATGGATCAAATGAAAGAAATTATATGTTTGGTACGCAATTTAGAATTAAAAGTCTGATTTGTAATTGCAGATTTTGGCACATACTACGAGTCTACATAGCTTGATATGTCAGCTGAATGGATTAACCAGTTAACTGCATTCGATAAACATATACAGTGAGTCACAGCCAAAATCGTACATCACATATACGAATACGTTTCGTCTCGTGAAAAAATTCAGGAAGGATATGGGGGAAAAAATATCATGAATCTATATTGTAAATGTATCTATATTTATTATGTAGTAGTATCAAAAGGAACAAAGTTGTCTAAATATAAAAAAAACAAAGTTACTATAATTCAGCCTGGAAAACGTCTCACAGCTAAAATCGTACATTTGTAGAAAAGTGACCAACAATTTGTTTAAATTAAAAATTAATATTTTGTTGGGTGCCCACGACTACATTCTACCGCACGCAATCTATTTGGCATAGATTTTACCAATTTTTCAGTAAAACTGGATTCAATTTTTCTCCATTCCTCCATTAATACCCTTTTTAAATCATTTTTATTTTTAATAGTATGTTTCCGGATTCTAATCTCTAATTCATTCCAGACGTGCTCTATCACGTTCAAATCAGGTGATTGTGGAGGTGCGTTTAGTACTTTAGGGCAATTATACAGTACCCACATTTTGGCTACATGCGATGTGTGTTTGGGATCATTGACGCTATAAAACTTAAACGAATTCAAAATCCCTAATTTTTCGGCACTGTCCCTCAAATTGTTTTTCAAAATATTTATGTAATCATATTTATTCATGTTACCTTCGATAAATGCTAAGTTACCCACTCCGGCAGCGGACATGCAGCCCCAGACCATTACTGATTGCCCTCCATGTTTTACGGTACTGTTTAAATTTTGTATTTTAAACTCCTCATTTGGTCGACGCCACACCATAATTTTTCCATCTGAATGAAATATGTTAAATTTACTTTCGTCCGTAAATATAGTTTCTTTCCAAAAATCAAAATCTTTGTATATATATTCTCTTGCGAAATCTAGTCTCTTTCTTCTATTCTTCTCGTTTATAAGAGGCTTATTCCGAGCTGTACGACCGTGAAAATTATGTTTTCTGAGTATTCTTCTTATTGTTTCTGGATTTACACATTTCCCTAAATATGTTTCTACTTCATTAGTAAGTTTAGGTGCATTGATCTTCGGATTCTCTTTAATTTTTCGTACTATCTATCTTTCGTCGTACGCGTTGAACTTTTTGTTTGGAGCTTTTCTTGACGCATTACTTATTCTATTTTCGTTTTGGTATCGTTTTACAATATACTGAACAGTACTGGCCCTTCTACCAATAATCTTCGCAATTTCACGATAGCTTTTTCCGCTTTGAAAATTTCTTATAACTATTTGTCGCTCTTCTATCGTTGTCTGCTTCATTATTACTATCTTTCTCTTTTTTTTCAACTACGAACCTTACGACGCTAAACGACAACTGCGAATACGCTAAACAATGTAATCTTTCATTTGTTCCATAATTTTCACTTGTTTTCAGGGGTTCCCCTTGGGGAATATTACAAAATATATATACTGTACGATTTTAGCTGTGAGACGTTTTCCAGGCTGAATTATAGTAACTTTGTTTTTTTTTATATTTAGACAACTTTGTTCCTTTTGATACTACTACATAATAAATATAGATACATTTACAATATAGATTCATGATATTTTTTCCCCCATATCCTTCCTGAACTTTTTCACGAGACGAAACGTATTCGTATATGTGATGTACGATTTTGGCTGTGACTCACTGTACGTCATCTTAAAACGCAAAATGGTACTAATTTTTGCAAAGACAAATTATTTATTTTTTCAGATAAATGTGTAATTCTTCTTCGTTTTGCTTTAGTTTTTCGTTAGAACATATTATAGATGCGATGTATTTACTCTCCGTTTGGCGAGTACATACTCTATTATTTGATGTTATTGCGTGCACATCGAGAGATTTATCAAACTAAATTCCACAGTGAACTGGTTAATACACTTTCCGAATTACTAATTTCTGTTTATACTTCACCGCCTTCTAACAATTTCACTACGTTTCTATCTTGTTTTTACAATGTCTGAACGAGTTGCTGTCCTACTTTAAGCCGTATGCACGCGACCGACAAGCTCCCGCTGCGATGCCGCAGCGGTGACGTGCGACTTTAGAAGAACAGAGACGTATGTGAAGTTATCTTAACCTGTTTTTGCGAGACAGAAGAATTTTGTTTCTCTGTTATTAAAAAATTGAAACTATGTGCATACAGTGGAGCCTCGAACTTACGACCTAATTGTGGACGACGTGAGTCGAAAAGGACGTAAGTCGGAGTACACAAGGTATGTAGGCATGTATACATGTATGTGAACATACATATTTGTACTTATATTTATCAGATTAGGAAATACATTTCCTTTTAAATGTATAAAAATGATAGAGGAGTGAACATTTAACAAACGTTTACAAAGAATCGAAGAGATCACGATGTTCACGAATAATCCTGGAACGTACTGGTTGGTCTTCTTTTATTGCCATTAAAATACATTCTTTATCTTTAAGAAACGTCCTCGCAGTTGTTTCTGGAAAATTTATTTTGTAATTAATCTCAAAACCTTGAATTCCACTATCAAAAAATTTTATCATTTCTAATTCAGTTTTAAAACCTACAGTACTTCGTCTTTTAATGATATTTTTAACCTACAAAAGCTTGTATTCCATTATTAAAAAGTTTTATTATTTTTAATTTAGTCTCTAAACTTATAGTAAATAATAACTACAATTTGTAATTGTAAGATTTAATAGAAGCGGATTACGTCGAACAGCCGAAATCTAATCCAAATACAGCATACAATGTACAGTTTATAATATTGAATATATTTCCATGTATATTTCTGAAATTAAACCTGAACAGTGGTTATGCGTGTAAAGAGAAGCTGTTCTAAATTCTTTTTTTCTAAATAATTATTTTTAATTCCACCTTAGCTAACGATAAATAAATATGTATTTTTTATCTTCGCAGAAAGATGCGAATATTTGAGAAACTGAACAATTATTTTTCCTCATCAATACCGTAGAATTTGAAATTCCGTTCACTCAAAAAAATAATAGAAATTTCATTGTTCACACTTTCAGTCATGTTTATCATCTTATTTTTAATAAACTACATTTTACTATTTCCTTTACTACTGTGACAACTAAGTTTCTAGTTTGGGTTACACACTGTAGCAATGATCATTCACTCCGTTATCATTTAACCTAAGTATATTGCAAAACCGATTATATAAACGTTTCGAGAGATACAGTTTTAATAGTTTACAACAATTTAATATTTCATTATTATTTTCATTTCGGCGAATGAATTTCTAATTATGCTTTATTTTGAATATCCAAGATATTTTAAGAGATTTCTTTTACACCTTCTAACATTTTACACCAATATAATATCAGTATATACATATATGTAGCTACCATTAGTTTTGTGTATATCTCATATTCTGTAGAATATAAAATGTAATGTTATATAAAAATATTTGGAAGTAATTTTGGAAATTTTAATGATTTTTTAGCCCTTTTTCATAACCCAAAACTTTCTATATCCATCATTTGCTTTGTTCGTTGATCCAATTGTTTTACTGCATATATTAAAACAGTTACTCATAAGAAACAGTGTCCATTTTCCATACACCTATGTTTTAATATCAAGAATATAGATGAAGTTAAACGTATGTGAACAATAGCAACAACACGTCGATTAATTAAAATAATTTTCAACTGTCAACGTTTCCCCTTCATTTTGACTCTTTTCAACTTCCAGCGTTTCTTATCATTTGAGTTAAGCATGTTATTCGTATTTAAAAATTAACACATAATTAGTAGGGCATAACTATAGCACCGCCAAAATGTTTACAATTATTGTACTTATCATATTCAGATGTAGCACATTATATTTGGTTACATATATATTGTAATCGAAGAACAATTTGTTAGGGGTGAGAAATATAGCACCACTTTCAGTTCTTAACCTGTTAACTGTGGAAGTTTGTTTAAAAAGCTGCTGTTTTGTGGGCAATAAGATAAAAAAAAATGTACTCGTCAAATGCAGGAGGAACGCACTTAGGGTATATTTTAATAAAAACCGAAGCGCAACAAAAGGAATTACATGTTTATCTGAAAAAATGAATAAATCATCGTTGAAAGAATTAGTATCGTCTCAAGCTTTAAGATGACGCGTATACTCGTCAAACGTAGTTAACTTAACTGATTTTCTATTGTAAAACTGCAACTAACCACAAAGTTTTTTCTTTAATTCAAGAAAACTCATTTCAAGAAACACTCAGTTTTTAGAGAAGGTAGTCTACGCGTAGTGAACGACAGATAATTAAAATTGCGAGCAATACTTTAAAATCTTGTTAAGAAATTGCAAAGAAATGTAAACCTAATGCTTCTCGCTGGACTACTCAGGGTGTCCTTAAACGGAGTCCAAATATCGAAGGACAAGAATTATTGTCTGCATCGAAACTTTTAACGCGCGATAAAATAGCGAGATTAGAATATGGTCGTTCAAGTACAGGTAAAAATTGGTATCCCGTAAGTCTCTTCTAAAAATTCAAAAGTTGATTCATGGCATTATTTTTATTGCTTTTGTTAGTACATCATTTTTTTTAGTTTATTGTTTCTGATAAGAAAAAATGTAATCTTGACGGTCCAAATTGTTTTTGTTCATATATGGCAAGATCTTCATAAGAACCTGAAATATTTTTCTAAACGAAATTTTGGTGAAGGCTGAGTAATGATTTGACGAGCGTTCTGTTCAACTAGAAAGATTCAGTTAGCTTTACCTTCGTGTAGAATAAATAGTGGAGAATATACCGAAATAGTAAAAATAATTTATTACCATTCCTACGCTAAAAGAATGACATATAATGGACATTTTAACAAGACAAATCCCTCATAATAGTCACGAAACTAAGATGTCGTTTCAAATGCTAAATATTAATTTAATAAAATGGCCGGCAAGCTCACCGGACCAAAACCCCATGGAGTACATATGGGGAGTCATAGTTCGACGTATTCATGCAAATAATCGTCAATTTTTAACAACGTCACGGTTAAAAGAAACTATTATTGAGTCCTAAAATGATATCACGAACGAAATATTAAAATACATGGTCTAAAGTATGTTAAATCTAGTTTTTTAACTTACTCATAACAAAGGTGATCCTATACACTATTAAAATACATTTAAGTATACTGTTAATTATAACTAATTTCTACTAATAAAGGATTTATCGTTATTTAATATTATTGTTTCTCTGGCGCTATAAATGTGCACCTATGGAAAGTCACACTTATTAATATATTTACCTCTGTATAAATAGATATTTTTAACGATGTTTTTAACTTTGTTTGTGATATTATTAACACTTAAAAGTTGCTGCTTGAAATACTAGAATTAAAAATTGTAGTGGTGTTACAGTTACGCTCCGGAGTGTATGTCGAATAACTGTTGGATTTGTTGTAACAAAGTTATAATTACAGCTTCTTTCGAATTCATTCATAAGAAATAATAAGTACCTTTATTTACTTTGTGGGTTAAGCTTTTGTAGATTTAAATACCACTTCACTGTTTTATCCAGATAACTTCTTTGTATCTAGGCTACATTTCTATAGTAAGAACATGATGTATGTCTAAAACTTTCTTTTTGATATTCAGAATGACGAAAATAGGGTATATTTTAATTTTATTTCATTATATTTACATTTCATTTTATTTCTTTTACAACTGACAATACTCGTAAAATAAAGGAAAAATTCTTGAATGAGCATTGGACGAAAAGTTAAATGTTTTTAAAATTATACGCGGAGCATTTGTTAAACTTCTCAGTTACGCGTAGTGTTATTTAACAAAATATTAAGATGTTCTATATTCGTTACCGTGCTTTCTTCGGTAGTCAAGAGTTTTCCGTTTAATATAAAAGTAATGATTTAGTCATCGTCATTATTACGGACCGCAACTTCGTTTGAATCGCGCTTATCATGATTCGTTAATGAACTTCCTGAAGTGGAGAATGATAACTTGTTTCTAGCACTATTAGATACACACTATATAGACAGCAATATGCACGTTTATCGGGGTTGTGACTGAGAAAGTCAAGGACATTTCTAGATTACACGATTGCAGACATAATTATTGAAATATTAATACATGCCTACAGAAACATTCAGACGAATGATCTACACAAAGATAATATGGGGAAGGTAATCAGCAATAGTAAAGGATCTGCTGTTTTTCGAAATATTGTTTCCAAATATTATACCCTCTCTAGTTCAGGAGATTACTCCAGGAAATGAACATTAAAATGCAGCTATTTTTAACGTTTATGTCATTCATTTAAATGCGGAGTAAACGTTTTATTTAAATGGTTTCTAAGTGTAAATATTAAATAGTGCATATCAAAATTAAGCAAAAAATTAACGAATAACTAACGATTAAATTTCTGTTATAACCCTTAACCGCACTCAACAATTACCTTTCAACTTTAGTAATTAATCATAAGAAGCAATTAGAAAAGAAATTTATTCGTTAATAACAAGTAACGATCAGTCGAATATTTCAGTAACGATTAACTGCAAACATTCTTTTTCTAGCGAAGTTAATGAATTAGAATAAGTGAATAATAAAAAATAAATGAATAAATGAAAAAATCTGTAAATGTCAACCCCTTTAAAATAAATACTTCTGCATTACAGTTTATTTTTGCTGTTTCACCTTCTTCTGTCCACTTTATTACAATTTAAAATTTCAATTTAACTGAGATTTTAATCACGATCTGCGTAAAAACTAACAATTGATCAAATTGGCAATTCATTCTAGTAATCGATTAAATCGGCCGTCGATTTTTCGGTGAATTCTCTTTAATCAACGTTGACAATTAACTCAATTAAGCAATCAAATAAATCGCAGATTTGTTGACTATCAATTTTATGCTATTAATGATAAACATCGATCAATGAATCAAATCAAACATTTTAATCGGTTAGTGTCCAACTCTGATATTTAACCTTAATGCAGATGCTGCACGAAATGATATTTTCAAATAGTAATTTACTTGCAATGCTTCAATTCTTACTATTTCCCTGAACACGCCACAGATTTTTCCCAACTTTAATTTCTAACTTTAGTTGGGAAATGTCGATGTTATAAGGTTTTCATGCTCCGATGGCGAAATGTGTTTCCAGGATAAGATAATGGCTTGTCAATATTCTTTTTGTTTTTTGGTTTTCTTCCTATATAAATTTCATTCGGGATTATTTTCTGGCTGTTTCATAGTTCATATGTCTTTTTATTGTATGTAGTTCACAATTTTTGTAGTTTTATAAGAACTTGCATGTCCGTGTTGTAAGAAGAAACTCTGTATTAAAAACGTTTATAATACGTCAATGGGTGTTTCATCATTTGAATGAAGAACATTTTTATGTATAACACGTATGATTGTGGACAATTTTCTTTGAAATTTAGATGATTTCTGTTCGAGTCTAAAGAACTTTATTTGGAGAATGGAAACTACTACAAATTACCTGTACGATGTTTTGAATATTCTTGATCCCTGTCTGTTGTGTTATGTTGTTTTCTTATTTTAAAATTCGTTTAAAGCAAACACTTTATCAAAGTTCTTTTATTTGTATTGGTGTTGGGCTTTCAATTACAACTTCGCCTGTATTGTTGCGGTCTAATCTTTATTAGATCTTCGTGTGTTTCCTCCCCTGCAGTTGGTGTATCCTTCGAATTGTTTGTGCTGTGATTCTTAGCTTCATAACTCTCAGTGATTTTAATATATTCCATATGTTAATTATTACATGTTTCTTTAGCTCATAGTTGGAATTTTGGAGATGTCTTTCCTTTTGTTAATCACGTAATTTTTCGTTTCTTTTTCCAAGCTTGTTTATTTGTCTTTGTAATCCTCTTCTCCAACCAGGTTCTCTGGTGTTTATTATATTATTTACCTGTCTTCGTCTATGATTTGTTTGTCCATTTACTTTTAGTATTGTACATATTGCTGAATATATTAGGAAGTTTAATTGCAGCACATCTATTTCATCTCATACATTATGACCGGATCTTGGAAGAATGGAAAAATTGGTCGTGCTCCAGTAGGGAATCCACAGTTTCGTAATTTGTTCAACAACTTTGTTTTATAAGTATGTATTTGTTAAATTTTCATTTCGTACTTTACTTTATTACACTCAAACTTGAAGTTTAGTAAAAATATTTGAAAAGTTTACACAAAGACTAAAGTTATAAGTTTTAGAACCTTCTCTCTTTCAATCTATCTCGTGTACGTTAAGGAATATTGAGAAAACGAAACGTTTAAACACGTTGAAACAAAAATTGCTTCTCCTTTTATGCGTGCAACACCCTGTGTAAAATTATTCTTCGGGGAATTGAACAAACAGCTTTTCTAGCTACACTCGCTGCTAACTCAAAATTATATTTTTAATTTTTACGAACTTCCGCATAATTACCTACTGATAAGTTGATTTCATATATCTACATAGATATATTATATTTCTTTGGAAATGAATTTGACTAAACGTTCAATATAGAATTTAAAATCGTTTTAGAAGTGTTCGTTAATAAAATAGGTTCAAAACGTAATATTTAAATTATTGTCTATATAAATTTTAATTATTTAATCAAGTCCAATTGAGTTTACCTCAATTCGTGACCATAAAAGCATACCTACTACTTACTACTCCGTTCGTGAATAAAATGTTGTTTACATTAGTTGGAATTGTTCCAAGGAAGACGATAAGAAACTTTGCAACTACATTTAAGAAACTAAGTCATGTAACAGGTAGACATGTTTTACTTCTAAACACAACTGAAAAGAAAGTATTCGTGTACCTAAGTTATTCTTAACTGTAATAATAACTGAAAAAACAATATACGTTTATGAATTCAATATAAGTTCACGAAATATAAAGTACAAGCCCAAGATACAAGATTTACAATTCATATGCGTTATGTATGTAAGTCGATATATAATACAAATTTATAAAATATTTGTCCAAAAATAACGTAATACAAGTCTGTGGTATAAAAAATATCACTGCTCATTTAACAGCAAAATTCTAATTTATCTTCTAAACATAATGCAAGTCACGTTTACGAAAAATGCAAATAACTAAATTAGTCCTTTTAGCAAATTTATTTGTAAAAAATTAGAAGAGTTAATGATATCACCACGGTTGGTGTTTAATTGCTAACATTTCTTTCTCATTATGTCAATGCAATTAGAATTTATGCCCGGATAAGATATCGTTGTATCTCACTTTCATGCATGTATATACGGGGTGATTCATAAATGCTTATTCATATGTTAGATGATCAATCTACATATAAAAATAAGTAAAAAAATCTTAGAAGCTTACGTGCTATATATTTCAGTCTTGAAGTTGTAAATTAAAGAAAAGGTGTGTACAATTGCGCAAACCTGCGGTGCGATCACGGCAGTAGATCATTATCGACACCACAGGAAATTCAAATGAGATGTTTCTGCTAACACAAACTATGTGCATGTAACAGACAATGTTGATTAATAAGAAAACGTGGATTGAGAAGAAAAGGTATCGGATCCGGAATTTCAAAAAATTACGATACTTTATATGTAAGTCGAATAATTCAAGTCTAACGCATTGCCATTTTTTTCATGCCGCATTTCACTTTGAAGGGGTGAAATCATCCCTCGAAAAAGATGCAAATTTGTCTTTCCTGTGGTTTATCCTAAAAACGATAGGAAATAGTGAAAAAGTGTTTAAACGAAAAGTATATTTTTCTTTGACGTCTATAAAATTGCAAAATAAAATTTTCCAAATTCAAACTTCAAATTCAAAATTTGGAAAAATTTGATTTTACAATCTTATAGACCTCAAGGAACAACATGCGTTTCGTATACGCTTTTTTTCGTTATCTTTTACTGTTTATAAGATAATCCACGGGGAAAGAAAAATTTGTATCTTTTTCAAGGTGCAGTTCACCCCTTCAAAGTGAAATTTGGCACGAAAAAAGATTGCAATGTATTAGGCTTGACTTAATCTACTTACACATAAAGTTTCATATTTTTTCGAATTTCCGGGTTCGATACCTTTCCTTGTAAGTTACGTGATTATATTATTCCGCATGCGTGATATTCAAGGCGAGGTTGAAATGCGTGTATATGAGTTGAAACTTTGCGAATTTCCAAAAATGCCTTTGACTCTGAAAAATGAGTTTGTGCGTTTTTCAGAGCGGTGAAAAATGAGTTCACAGTGACTTCCAAAATATTCAGGACATACGGTCTTGACGACAACACTGTAAGACAAATAAAATAATAAATGAAAAGTATGTTACAGTAAGAATATTTTTCTTTTTTCATTCCTAATATTCTTGTTTATTTTATGTTCGTTATACGTAGTAGCATTCTCGACAGTTTTACGCCTTATCGTAATACAGTCACAGCATCAAGAATTATAATAAGAAATGAAAATACGCATTTGCAGCTGCGACAAAACTATAAGACACTCTGCAATATTAAACAGGTAAAGCGAACAGTACGCTAAAAGTTTTCAGTATGTAATAATTCATTTCTGATGCATCTAATTAGTTAAATAGTGCTTGGTGTAAATAAATATTGCGTAGAAAGAAGATAAATAAATAACACTGAAATCAATTTGATTAATTTGAATTGAGAGTTAAGAATTATTTACGACTTATCGTTGCGTAAAAAACAGTGAATATTATGATAAAACATAACCAAACGTCACTCAGAAGTCACAACTTCTTGAGAAAGACGAGTAATAACGAGCCTTGGGGCCATTTCTACATTAATCCTTTGTAACAGCGTTTGTAGTTCGCAGACAATTAATTTTTCTGTTATTTCTCAAATTTAGAATGTGATTTCAATCTGCAAACGCGCTTTGGTTATGCGAGGAAGTTCCCGTTACTATCTTGAGGCAAAAAATGAATTCAAACTGCGATTTCGATTAGTATATGCAACTATTTCAATGAATATGCAGGCTTTCTTTATCGTGTCCTATGTGCAAAGTTTTCCCAACATGTTAACATCAGCAAAAATGGAAAGTTAATAAAACGAAGTAAAAAGTACATATTTATTACGTCCTATTATAACACCTTTATAGATTTTCGAAGAGATTTTCGTGATTTACGAGTTACATGTCACAAAGAGTTAATCGACAGGCAAATAACTGTCGAAGTTGAAGAAATGAATAGCGTTAGGACAGCTCAAAGGTAGTGGTAGTATGTTTATCTTTGTAAATAATAAAGAGCTGCACTTGTTTGAAAAAATAATGTTAATAAAGTTACCACTATCGATATAATCGTAAAGGGGCATTCGAGTTTAGACAAGGACGAATATATTGACATAAAAAATGAAGAAAGAGGTGTATAGATAGGAAGTGTTTTAATTTCGATAGCTCAGATCGCTTAAATGGTCATTTTCATGACCTACGAATGAATTAATTAGTATTACAAAAGCAACAAATAAGCGCGTATAGGATTCTATGGCAAAGCAGATATTAATTTCACTTTGAAAAAAATGGACAGTAAAACATAGGTACGTGAATGTCACAGTATACACGGGTGAACGGATGAACAACTACCGAAACATGCACATTAAATTCGCAAAGAAAAATTGATTTTTCGACACGATAATGCAATTCTGCGTATCGTAACAATGGTACGGCGTTACTTTAAAAGTGAAAATATTTTCGCGAGCGCATCTTGCGATTTCCTCCTGTTTCTATCGTTTTTTATATACCTAACACTAGAACTGCCGTACCTGTCAAGATGGTGGGTCTTAGTTTTCCTATCTTAGTTTATTTTGCAATTATTGATATTTTAAAGATATCGAATATCCGAAATGATTTTGAAAATAAACAGTTTCATTTAAATACTATAACAAATGTCTGAATAAATCAAAAAGAAAGTGTTATTACAATTTTTATAAGGATTACATGTCAACCTTAATAAATGCTCGGAAGTTCTAGTGTTAAATGCATCGAAAATCAGTAATCGAAGCGCATAAACAAATGAATCAGTGTGTTATTAATCTTGCACAGATAACTATTGTAAAATTCTATTAAGTTATATGTTACACTTGAAACTTGATGCAGATATGATTGAAATATCCCGTATTAACCTATCGATATTTATGATACTTTACAGAAATTGATCATATAACTGACGAAGGAATGGCTCTTTATTTGTATTTTATATGCTCGAGAAAGATATGAGATTACGTAACAGATTTAGAAAGACAATAAAATTTTATTGATAATGTTGATAATGCGTAAATGGATTTTTCTTATTTTTCTTTGAATTTATAGACTATCGAGGAACGTCATCCAATGAATTAATGAAACACTTTTTCTTTTTATTATATTATTCAATTTTGCCGTAAATAAGTGGTACATGGATCTTAAAATTATTTTAACACTAAAACTACCAGATTGGTTAAATTGACTCAGTTTAGAATTTTTAGTTTGCAAGTATTTAAATTATGACAAGGCTTTTGTGAAAAATTGGAAAATCAATTTGTGTATTTGTATGGTACAACAATAAAGTACCAATCAAATCTCGAGAAATATATTGTTCCAGTTTTTCACTAGAAATATTTGAACATTTTCTGATGAGATAAAGACGATATTTTGTGAAACTAACTCGAAGAGAAATCATATGTACATTTAGGAACAAAGCTATTTTATTTCAATATTTCTCAAATTGATGCGTTATACGAGGTATAATATTAAATATCAAAATTTAGTAGTTTTACAGTGTGAAATCGAGCGGTGAGTGAGAGTCACCTCTGGCGTGATGTTCAAAAGTCTTTATACTGTAATTCTGTTACTCTGATGAGCTTGTTGTCCACTTCGTCTGTAAAACTGTCACCTGATGGTTGCGTCTGTGTAGACTGTTGGTATTTGGCTGTTTATGCCAGACTGCTCTCAAAATTCTCCGAAGTCCTGAAGGAAGTCGAACTTTCTCTCCAGTCTATGTGTCCCTCGTGGAGGGAAGTTCCTATCGGCCAATTGGAGTTAGTTTGGGTGGTTCTTCAAAAACTGTCCTTTTCTAAGGTAACGATGACTTCACTACTGATTAACTTAACAAATTAACTGAGTTTTTTAGGAACCGTCCCAAATTTCTCCCTCGATGCTACAAAACAGCAGAACTCCGCTGCGTGTTTAAATTTCTCAAAAATAGAAGAAATCACGTCCACATCGTAAATTCAGACTAGTGTCAATCCCTATAATTAAACACTCAGAAAGGCAATATAGAATAGGTGTAATATTAATATTGTTTCGTTCGAACAATTTTTGTATTAAAAAATAAGGAATTAAACAGGTAAATGAAATAAAATAAAATAATTATTGCATATTATATTAAATACTGTTAACTTTGAAATTATCGAGTCTGGTCACTCGGCGACCAAGTCACCGACAACTGATTGACTATACGTAACGGTTCTTATTGTTAGTCTGTGACAGTAGAATCAAAGAGTTCCCTCCAAAAGAAATAAAAACTCCGATCATTATTTTTAACGTTCCATCGTAAACGAAATACTTTCTCATTAATTAGAAAGTAACTCGAGTTTGTAAACTATTAAAGCTTAAGTTCAACGCGCAAAATTCAATCTAAATTGAATATCATCTTACATAGACCAACCTTACTATTCTGTATAATGTTAAATTAAAACTACCAGAGCAAACAATTTGTAACAGTGTGATGGAACTAACAATACAAAAATTCAAGTCCATCACAACAATTTGTTAGTGTCGTTTTCGAACGCAAACTGAACACGCTACACATTACAAACAAATTACAAAACCACAGTCTGTCCAACGAGAAGTAAGCATAAAGAAACATGTGCGATAGTTAACTTATAATTAGATGCGACTGATTGTGAGGCAACCGTATGTTTCAGTCAATCACTATGCTTATCTCGTGAATGTTTTGTTTACGTCTACTACCTCGTCTCGTTGAACAGACTATGGAACCATTATGTTCCATTATTCTTTGGATTATAGTACACTCACCGCGATACGTGCGAAATGATAAAATCCGTGAAGAAAATCTTGTAAAACTTAATCCATTAATTAAGTAGAGAAAACAATCTGCCTAATTGGCAAATACAACACGGTATGACTTGACTAAGGAGCTATATTCGTAGTCAGTCAACCTA
The DNA here is from genome assembly GCF_051020985.1 of Nomia melanderi. NCBI lineage: Eukaryota > Metazoa > Arthropoda > Insecta > Hymenoptera > Halictidae > Nomia > Nomia melanderi. Next base: position 489,842 of record NC_135007.1, on the reverse strand, counting down.
CTCAGAAGCCTACACGGAGAACAGCTCAGTGACGTCTCTTCCTAATAACTGAACTATGCGCAACAGCTATACTAAATACTTCTGTAGATACTTTCTAATGAGGAAACGTCTAAGTGTTATGCTAACTAACTTAATCCTGATATAACGATTTATCGAATGCCCATACAGGACGAATCGTAAAGCTCCACGGCAATAATAATGAGAAGGTTATAGACTGGCTACGCGTATCGTTTTTACGGAGTATCCCAGGTTTCTCCGGCAAATGCCTTAGCAAATACTTGAGTAAAAACTTATAATAAAAGTAGGAAGTCATCTGTTCTCGCAAATTATGTTTGCTAGTTTAAACTGTTGTGTTCACTGACTTTGACAAAGAAAGGTTTACCAAATAAAAATTGAATATAAACAATTCATAATGCATACAAATTGATATAAACGATAGATAAATTTATTTTTAACACACTGAGCGCCGGCCCCGCAATAAAATTAAATATTAATATTTTTGTTTTCTGTTTATGTATATATATATATATATATATATATATATGTGTGTGTGTGTAATAATCCACCATGAAATAAAAAACTGTATTTTTTTTATAATTATAAATAAAAAATTTCGATTTTGTTTCTATTTTTCATTTCCGTTAAATTGTATATGACGAATATGCAATTAAAATGTACTACTTTACGAAAATGTATAATGTTTTGAATATTTTTTTTTGGCTACTCATTGATCAGATACAAGCGAATGAGGCCGGCGTTTGGGCTTTAAATGTCTCTTAGGTCGCCGGCGCTCAATGTGTTAATATATCTATTTTAAATAATAAATACAATCACAAAGGAATATAAAAATATATGCTCTCGCGGAACACACATTACTTTTCGACGCCCAATCTTCCCGCTTTTCGTTTATCTCATACTTGCTAGCAACCAATTTCTCTGATACGTATTTTCACCATCTATACGCATTAAATGTAATTATCAAAAAAGAAATCTTATATAACATTTTTAAATGAAACTGACATACTAGAGTATATAAAAACATACAAGTCCCTTGTTACTTCGTACTTTCTTATATCTACAACTTTTTAATAAAACATTTGTGGTCCTATATATAATATAATACTAACTGTGATTAGGTGGGCAAATGCGGCTCTTAGACGAGTTAAGCGCGACTCCCATTGAAATCCGATTTTTATACAGCACTTAACGCCAACCCTATCACGAACCGGTTTTAAAATTTCATTAAAAATTCTACGTATCCTTTCGTTCATTTAACTTTATGTCAATTCCTGTATTGTCTTAATCAGTGTTTCATTTTTGTCTTCCCCTTTGTTTCTGCTTCCAGTAAGAAAAAATCATTATCTAACTTGTTTACCTTTTACAGTCAGCCATTTAACTGGTTACGGAATAAACATATACAAAGTACCGGTATGGTTAGTGTTAAAACTTGTGTAGAATATGCTATCATATTAATTCAATTAAATAAAATTTGACTATATGTACTCATTTTTGTATACTTAAATAATATAGCGTGGCTTTTTAGAGTATATGAAAAACCGGCATGCGATTCTCATTGGCCTCACGGGTGTCCATCATTATTATACGAGTACTTACACTGGACGCTTTTTCTTATTTTTACTTTCTGAATAGGCTTTTGCGCCGTTCTACAGAAACTATATTGACATATTTTAATGCATTCTAAGAGAATTCAGTGCCTTGTAGGAAATTTAGTGCTCTGCTTTGGGCTGTAATATTTTCGCTTCCATTACGATCTTCATGTGCACAACCACAATAACTATGTTGTTCCACAACCGGGTACCACAAACGCTTGAGTCAAGCAGATTTGATATAAAATGATGCTTTTATGATCAAACTTTTAAAAAGTATATTAGATTTTATTAATATCATGAACAAAATAATACTTTATCAATTTAAATAAAAAAAAGTGATGTATGCCTAGAAAATGATCTAATGTTAAAGTCTGTAGTTGAAATTTATTGCATATTCATACATTATTTTCGTTATAAGAATGGACGTATGGAGGAAAGATATATTCACATTATTCTGTTTTTGTCTACCTTTCGATAGCCAATGACTGCTTTGACACTCTCAATCTGTCAGTCACACACTCAATATCGAGATTTTCTAAGTTCGCATTACGTATGGTACAAATTGCGGAGAAACTCTTTGAGATCAATTGTTATCAGGAACATTTATTTGTGAATGGACTTGTTGTAAAAAAGTTTAATAATATAATACATTTTTAGTACACTGAAACGTAAGAAAGAACGTGTTCGAAAATGGTATTGTGGGGTGCGATGCGTAAGACCGGATACCGCAGGTATACTCGGACCGTTACGATCAGGTCACTTGGACTCGGATGGTTCGCAGGCGGCCGATGATGGCCTGCAGAATCATGGCCCGTGTTGACGGGATTAGTATTTAAGATGATTGTAAGGCCTTTTTTAGAATAGTACAGTGTAGTTTTGCGAGTTGAAAGGAGCAGGTCAGAGTGGACTAGCGTAGAGAGTGTAGTTTCGTAGTTGACAGGAGCAGGATAGAGTAGACTAGCGTGGAACAGTGCAGTTTGAGAATCTAGAGTAGTAGATCAGAGTAGACCAGCGTGAAACAGTGTAGTATTGCGTAGAATAGATTAAGGTACATAGTTTAGCTTAATTCTAGTCACTTATAGTCCATTTTAATCAAAATACAAATACACCTGTGCATGTCCTCGCCAAAACACCGCCCATCCCACAGTGTATTTTATCATGTAATTCTTGAAATCAATTAAATGTCCAAAAAAAGAGTATCTAGAAGGATTTTTAAATATTCCAACCAGAACATAATAAATTTGTATGTTAGAATGGAAATGGTTACCCGGGTATATGTTGTGCACATTTCGCAGTTACACTGATTATAACGAAAATGATTTAACTTTCTCGAAAAATGTTTTGTCCTCCAACGACATTTGGTAGCTTGCCCCTCGAACGGAAGGAGCAAGCGCGGGAAGGGGACACGTCCACTTGCGATGAACGTTTACGCCTCGGTTTCGGCCACTTTTGTTATTGGCTGATTCGCGTAAACAAAGATCGCAAATGAAGCAGAATATGACAAAGTGAGATACAAATAAGAAGTTGATGCCTATATTCATTCTCTACCGTTATATCTCACTCTGTTGTTTTTTGTTTCATTTACGATCTCCGTTTACGCGAATCAGCCAATAACAAAAGCAATGACACTGAGTCAAAACTCAGTGAAGCCAGAAAACAACAAAACGATTGCGTTTTTCCCACGCCGCCTTACCTCTTCTATTGCCCCATTCATCAGCGGGCATCCTCCAACAACCTCTGCAATCATCGCAGAACCCTACAGTAACGCCACTAAGAGGATAAACTGCGTTCTCCTCAATTTCCTCGATCTGGCCACACTGGTCAAAACCAAGGCGTCGACGTTCATCGCGAGTAGACGTCTAGTCTATTCCTTGCCGCAATGCTGCTTCAATTCACAAGACGTCGGAATAAACGCCATCTGTAGACCATAAGTATAGATTACTGCGCGATATCCCTATCCCATTTCGATACCGATTGTCACCGGCAACACCCGGACGCTTACATTCGCGACGAACCTCTCCATCTCCGAAAAGCAGTATATAATCCCCTTCCGAGCAGTCACCACGTAAAAATAGTTACAAAGTAGCAGTATACTGAGCATAACTATAGAAACCTTTCTTAAGCTGTACAATAAAACCAGGCAAAGTGCACATTCAAATTTTTTTTATTCCTTTTGGGGATACAATTAGTAAGCAGTTCCGAAATATACCTGTAAAGACTTACAGGTTTTTTAATATATGATTTAAAGGCGAATGTAATTTATATTTATCTTAAAAAACTTCAGGTATCTACGTTCAACACGCGGCCGTTCGGAAGGAACGTTGATGTTTCAGTTTTCACCGCTGTTGTTATTGGCTGATCTGATATTTACCTAAAATGGATTAAATTTAAAAAATAATAAACTTGGAAAACTCCAAATTTTATTGTAAATACATATAAGGAAACAATACATATGTTTACCTCTTTATTTTTGTTAAATTGGCAACAGCGAGTGTAATGATTTTGACCACATTCCATACATTTATCTCACCAAGCAGGACAACAATGCATAGGATGATATGTCCTACACTTCCAACATTGCTTTCTAAATACTGTTGTTATTTGACAATTTTTATCTGTTATTAATTTATCAATAATGTTAGTATTTTTTGTTTCAGGATATTTTTTTGTTTGTTGTTTTTGTTTAGTAACTATTTCATTATTCAAATTTTTAGGAGCTGTTATTTTTGTTTGCACATCATTATTATGTTTATGACAAATGATCATTAATTTGAGCAAATCAAGTTTATCTGTGTTCAACAGTTTTGTCTGTAAATTTTTGTCTTTAATCGATGCGACTACTTTATCTCTAATGAGGCTATCTGTCAAAGTTCCAAAATTACAAGTTTCTGCTTTTTCCTAAAATGTGAAAAAATGAAATAAATGTACATAGTCAACAAGTTAAAAGAAATATATATAAATTTGTGAGTATAACTCACTTTTAAAACAAGGATATAAGCGTCAATTGATTGATCTTCACGTTGGGATGTAGTAAAAAAGTTATATCGTTCTATAATTTCATTTTTTGAAATTTGGAAGTAAGTATCAAGTTCTTCTAATAATGTATTCATATTATTTATGGACTTTTTGCTGTCTTTACATAAGATTTCTATGGCTTCTTGACCAATTTTTCCTATGTTCTTTTTTAACAGATAAATTTTTAAATCATCAGACTTTGCAACATAGTTATTTACTTTTAAATAATTGATAAAATTTTCTTTCCACTGCAGCCAGTTTTCAGCTATATTTCCAGTACTGGATAAAGCTGCAATAGAACGTCTCTGTTGTTCCATTTTTATAATACTTGAACAATGAAACAATATACCTATATAATTATTTCGTATTATGCATTATAATATTTTAACATTACGTTAAAGATATGAATAATCAAAATGTATTATAATAACGTTTAGACTTTAAAAACTTTTACTCTTTTTAAATCAATTTTTGCAATCAATAAATTTAGTGCGTTGTTAACGATAATATCACAGTAATACATCTCCTGTGGAGACCGATGCACAAGCAAAGAGGATAATATTGCTTATTAGGCCCCTTGATTACTACCGGGACATGTGTTTGTAATTTTGATTGGTTACGTGTAACCGTATTAATGAAAAGCAAATTAATATCGAAAACGAGATAAGAAAAGATGACAACTGACCAATTATATAGACCCGCATTTCTCAGCCTAGTTGTGTGAAATTATTTTTTTATAAGTTGGTAGTCGTGGTGTAGTGTGAAGTTGCTAGAAGGGGGATTCACCATGTAGTAAAATGAAGAATGGCGAAAACTCTGTATATAAAGATGTTTTAATTTCACATCAATTAAATATATGTGCGTGCGTGTGTGCGCGCGTGTGATAATCGTTACGTACAAAGCTTTCCTACGTTACTTTTAGCTGTATGCTACTTCAGGAGAGCTCGTTCGTACATACAAAATCCTAACCCTCTCGCGGGAGTCCACCGACGGGAAAATCTAATCCGCGCATACACGTATTCCCACCACCATTTTTAATTTATTTCCTTTGGTATATACAGGTCACCGACTTGTTTATCATTGCGGTTCATTTCAAATCACGCAAGACAAGAGATACATAGTGAGATCGGGTTCCTAAGTCCCTTACAAACATAATCTAACAGTACGTATAATTACTGCTGAAACCATCCTCTGCATTTCTCAGTGCGTTAAAATCAAGAGAACACGATTTAGAGTCCACAACGCGACACACATTAACAATTGTACTACAGAACTTTTATTCGGAATATATTTAATGATTTCTTCTATTACTGAGTTCAACTTTATTTAATGATCACGTCCTTTGAGATTTCAGTATTAGTACATCCCCACAGTGGTACACTTTTGCTGCTTGAAGTGTACCTCATTAATTTTAAAGAATTACGAGATAAAATCATTCTTACTTCCAATTGAAGCATCCAGTGGTGAAAGAGACACTGACCCTTCTACGATTTCTCTCTTGCTAAGAATCCTCAGTCACACAATTACTAATAGACCAATAATAAACCAGAGAAAAGGTGAATAATGCCTTTCATTTCATCCCACAGTTATTCAGTAGATGGGAAAGTCGGGTAAAATGGAACGCTTTTCGTAAATCGTAGTAATAAATATCTGGAGCAATAAACACATGAAATCTGTTTTGGAAGTCTTAAGCAGGCCTTTGGCTATAAGAAAATAAAAGATTTTTTTCACCAAACTGTTTAGCTATGAAGGAAAATATAATTTTCTAAAAGTATTGAAATATATTTTTGCTTGACAAAGATAGTAGGGTAATACAGAGCACTCATATAAAAATACAAAATCTTTATTTCTACCAAATCAAAATTTCTAACTGAATATATTTAATTGTTTGTTGATATAAATAAACTATAAATGTATATGATTTTATAAACAAAATATAATATATTAATATAAATGTTAATATAAACATACTCATTTTCCTAAGTAATTGTTGGTAAAATATAAGGTAAAAGCAAAAACACAAGAGTTTTAAAAGTAATGATCTGTCGATAAAAGGTACAATAGATGTGCTGCAGCATCTACCACCTTAACTCTGAAACACTTTTACTTGAATTAAATTGTTTATTGTAGAAACTAATAGTTTATTTCATTGACATTGGTTGTATGCCTCTAGTTACCAACATGGAATTAACTCTTTTTCATTTATATTTGTCACAGTTGTTGCAAATGAATGATATTAAAGTAATTTAGTGTTTTTGGGCTTATTATAAGTGGTCAACTGCTAACTAACATTTGGTCAGTTACTAATTTTCTTGTTTTAAAGGATGGTGAACTTCTGACGCAAGTATTGAATTTTTAAAAATATCTATTCAATTTGAATAATATAGCTATTTCAAAAAAATTTGCTTTGTTACGTAATGTAAGAAGTTCAAACAGCATTTTCACGTATAGTATCTCTTTATTTAATAACGGAGCATATGTTTATTATTATTTACGCAGAACATTTTTCTTAACTGGTCAACCAGTTCTTTTACCTTAGTTGTCAAAAGAATTAGTGAAAAATTTATACCTATAACAATATTTAAACATATTTTTTATGAAACATTAATTCGTTTTTGTAACATTAATAAGTTTCTTTGTGCAAACATCAAACTCGTGAAAAATGTTTCCTAATTTATTTCTAGTTTATGATACGCCGAGTTCTCGAACAAATATTTAGAGAAAAAAATATTACATTTTTGCAGTGTAAGCACATATAGTATGTTAAGTCATTACTACACTAAATTCCCTCACTAACCGAACCTGTCATACAACTAATCTCGCAACATGGTTATACCACTTTCCAGTGGCGATTCATAGTTTAAAACCGTAGGGACGCTGTAACTTTCGAAATATACTGCAAACACAGTGTACACGCATTTAGATAAAAAATCAAAATTATGGTAAATATTAAAAAACGAATTATATATAAAAAGGTATTATTCATTATCGATAAAATGAATAAGCATATTTACATATTGAAAAAAATTGGTAGTATTGCAACTTTTGAAACATACCTTCAACGTGTATAAATATGAAAAAATATTGTTTATTATCTATACTACGACTACTTCTACTAACTGTCTTCGAAAGCTCATTAAGTCCGCTTATATTCTTTGTCCGTCAAAAATAATTTTATTGCGTGTACCGACCTAATTATTAATATCATTAAAAAAATATGGAAGAAATATTTTTGCATTCATTTTATCGAAGGTCCTCGGGTTTGTTACTTCGGTGCCTTTGCGACGTCACACGCCAAATTAATATTGCGCGACTTCCTTGAGCCAGATAAAAATATAGGTGGACTGTATGTGCTCGAGGTGTGAACAACCCAGGTGGTTTTTCTTCGGCGTATTGTTTCGGACTGACTCGTAAAAATATGGAAGTCACACTGGACCCTCGATCCTCACTACTATTTACCTCTAAAGCCTTCCTTTTTGGGAGTGAAGGTGAGGCCCACTGGGAGTACACAAAGTGGCAACATCCAGGTTCGTGAAATATCTGGTTGCCATTGTGGGTTGCGAACAATTTGGAAAAAGAACAAATTAGCAGACCGGATAATTCTAAAGTTAAGGGGAAAGATCGTTAGAAAAGTCTAAATGTCTTTTTCTATATATTTTTCCATATTCATTGGCATGAACTTTTTATCGAAAGGTAAAAAGTTGTAAAACACAAGTACTATTTAAAAGATCATTGCATAGTACTCAGATTACTTCTTGTTCCAGAGCATCGTCGGTTACCATCAATAATATTTAGAAAATGAATAAACATATGATGGATTCATAGTATTTCATACATACTACATTAATATACTGCATTTTTGTTAATAAATTGCATTCTTTCTATCTATCCATGATCACTTTTAAATTGTTCTCTTCATTTTTGTCACTTTATCGGTATAATCCAATTATCTGGCATATTTGGTTATGCGACACTGCCTCGGTTTCAGAAAAAGAACTTCTCGTGCTGTTTTTTATAATGGACAGCAGCTAGAATTCCGTGGATTATTAGAACTATCTCCTACGCGGAACCACAAAGAAATGATTTATTGGCTATGGCACCGCTTTCTTTCACCATTTCAATACTAATAATCCAATTGTGTCTATACTCCGTTACAAAACTGTAAGACACCCTAAAAAATCATATGTATCAGTACTGTGCGAAGGAACTCATTTCTCCTGCCAGTGGATCGTTATTATTTATCTTAGATGTTCTTCTGCGAAGTATTGGGCTTATGGTATTCCGAATACATGTACGATTATAAAAATACCCCCAATGACCCGCGACAAAACTATAAAATAGTCGCTGTTTAGTAGTGAAACTGTAAACTTCTATCGAAATTTGTTTGTCAGTTCTCTTGCTTGTTATTACAATTGATATATGCTGCAATATTGTGTATATTCTTCGAAATGCCAGGCGGTAAAAAATTAACTGAAGCCGAAATTAAATTTAAACTTTTTTGTGTCTTGTAATAATCACTAGCTGATTCTTATACAGTTCCTTACCCTAAATACGAATCCGAAAACCAAACTGCTGGGTTACGTCCAGTTTTCGAAAAATGGAAATTTATAAAACAATTAAACCTTATGTGTTACTGAATAGCCGTGGCTGGCGAGCGATGGCTGTGTGGCGCCAAAGCTCTGTGCACGCGCTCTTCACGGAGATTTTTTTAACCTGTCCGAAAGAAAAACCGTTCTCACGCTTTTTGCAGGGGGATTCCGCCTTCAAAATTATCTGCAGAATCCAATGGTGCATAGCAAATTCGTGCTAGTCAACCCACTTTTCGTAGAAATGTAACAGAAGTGCATACAAAGTACTCGCATCTACCATTTTTTAAACTTTGATCATCATTTACAAGCATTTAATGGCACGCAATATTCAAAATTTGTATAGCTACATATTCAGGAAATTCTCCTCTATTTTTTACGACAAATTTTAACTGCCTATCATTTTTAGTTTTCACGTAACACTTGTTTCCCTGAAAAGTTCGATCGTTTTCACAAAAACCCATGTTTTCTGAAAACTGGATGTGACCCAGCAATTTGGTTTTCGCACTTGTATTTAGAAGAAGGAACTTTATAAAGACCACCTAGCGGCTATTAAAAAACAAAATAACGTAACTAGTTGGAAGAAGTCGTTGTGCGTTATCTAACTATTTAAATAACAAAACAAATTATTCGAGAAAACTCCCTGGGGATCGTCCAAAAGCAACAACATCGCGGGAGAGGCATACCGTTTTACGACACGCATCCAATCCTACTTTTACAGCAAGTCAAATTGCAGCTGAAGTCAAAATAAATCCCAACATCTGCCATGTTCAAAAAATCGTATAAAATGCAGGACATATTAAACGGTGTAAACTAATAAAGAAACGGCTCATAACCAGCCAGCATAAACAGTCAAGATTGGAGTTCGCTCAGCATCGTGCATTCCGCATTGGCGGAAACAATGGAAGAAAGGGTCCAATGTTTTACATTACTATTTTCACGACTTACGGAAAAAGGAAACAATGTTTCAAAGGAAGAAAATGGGTGGTGGTGGAATTATGGTATGTGGTATGAATTATGGCAGTAGGCTATTACGATAAGAGCGAATTCAAATTTATTAACTGCAAAATGAATAGCCATGTTATGTGAAAATCATCGACGACTAGCTGACGGTATGACCAGTATACCAATCAAATAGTAAAACTAAAATGGATTTTCCAACAAAATAATGCAGTAGCGCATAATACCCGTATAGTTAAACGCTACTTTGAGGAAAGGAAAATAGAAATTTTACTATGTCCCGCTAGATCTCCCGATTTAAATATTATCGAGAATTGTTGGGGCAATTCAAATGGGAAATGTCGGCAATTTAGCAACATTGAAGACTTCAAGGCGTATGCACAATAAAAATGGTGGGCTATTAAACAGAAAACACAAAAAAAAAACTATATAAATCTCTTCCCAGAAGAATGATGGAGTTTGTAAAAAGCAAAGGTGCTAGCACACATTGTTAATAAAAGATAATAACGAAATTTGTATTTCGTTTTTCCATAAGGAAAGTAGCCTGTCTTATAGTTTTGTCACGGGTCATCAGAGGTATTTCTACCGTAAACATTAAGAATCCACTAGTAGGGGAAATCCCTTCGTATATCCCTTCGTATAATAGTACCAATGCGTGTATGTTACGTACATCGCGTAGACGTGACTTCGCTCTGTAAGCGGTTAACCAATGGCAATGTAATTATATTTTTCATTATGATAGAAATTAAAGCGCTACGACGAAGTTCTAGAGATAAGTTCAATGTTTCCTCGATCGAATATATCGAGCCGAGGCGAATCGAATCGAGGGGTGAATCGGATAAAAAGAAGAATACTGGCAGTATTTGTTATGTCGTTATAAAAGTGAGCATGTTGACCGCCCATATTACTTCATACACCTTCCGTACACCTAATCCCATACATTTTCAACTGTTTCAAACAGTTGTTTGCTGCCAGCGTGTATTACGTAGAATTGAAGCGAACGCGCGCGAACGTACAGGGTGTATAAAAATTATGTGTAAAAAGCATTGTAGCGTGATTCTACACCTCTACCTCGGCGAAGATTTGATAAAAGAAGGTCTGCGCAAAATTAACCGTGACCGTGCAATTGAAGAAGAAAGTTTGTTATTATGCCTTTACTCAAATTACTCAAATACTTTAGTATTTCTTTACAAAAGGGTGCGTTTCGCCTATTTCAGTGGTCTTGAAATATATTGTCAAGGACAGCATTCTAAACAACTTCTCACTATGCATATAACTATTGAATAAAGGTCCTCAACGGTATGTCCCAAAATTATCAAAGTCGGTGTGGCGACCACGGTTCCAAATAATTATTATCAGACAGTTCTATTTACGTTCTACGCGATTCTCTTTTTTTTTGCACTTTTGGCTTTTTTGAACAATGATAACGCTCGACGTTTAACAAAAACAATGTGATGTCGATTCAAACATTCTGGTAAAACATTTGCGTTTGTGGGCTTAACAATTATTTCCAGAAAGTATATAAACATACAAATGCTCTAATATGCTACAATTCATATCGTTTTAGCTTCACGAGGTAAATATTTCGAAATCGAAACCAGTGAAATTTACAAATCGATAATCCGACTTAATTTTATAGCGCTCTTATCAAACTTTACCTTGATTATGTAGTTTCATCATCAAGCTACGTAGATGATATAACGTTATTCATTATCCGCGGTTTCACGTAACCACGATATGTCCTGGAACGTACAAGTATTATCCACGGATATGGCTACGATAGTACATACAGAACTTGACACGAACAAGAGCATATCAGCTTTGGGACCTATGCACACGAGCGACGTGATCCCGCTGGCACCGTAGCGATTGTTTTCAAGTAACAGTGAAACAAATACAGTGTAAATATATGCGTTGATCGGGAATAAAATACGTGAATATAGAGAAAATAATCAATAACTGTGTTTATTAACAATAAAACAAGTAACGTTTAAATATAAGAAATTGTATACTAACGACACACAACTAAGCACACACAACTTACTGGCATGAAGGCCAACGTACGACTCTGTCTACACAGATTCTCTTTCGGACATTCACACTTAAAAATCATTCTCTCCCCTACAATCATTTTTCTTCACTCGCACATTCCACGAACTGTCAAACACACCCCTTCAAATACGAACTGGAAATCTTGGGCCTGCGAAGTTGTACAAACCACTTTCCCTCGACCGTTATGCCTCTTTTATTTTCCTTCGCTCACATTCATTCTCGTATTCGCGTTTCTCAAAAATATCCTGAGTTAAAAATCCTAGATAGTCTACAAAGTTATCCTGTCTCATGAAAAAAAGGATAAAGGAACCTTACGTCTTTGTTCCTCCAAAATGGCACAGCGCCATCGCAGCGGGGTCGCATCGGGATCCCGTCGCTCGTGTGCACGGGCCCTAAAATTCATTCTCATTCATCTTTGTAAAGGAAACTTGTACAAAATCGTATCCCTGGGTAAAACCGTACATCATACTGATTTCTCAAACTAAATCAAAACATTCCACAATGTTTTTACAATCATTTCTTTGCCATATGGAAGTGTCCGTCAACAATTTTTTGTTATAGTGTTTCTATAATCAGCGAGTAAATTAGATTACAATACTTCAGTACTTCAGACATTTTTATTGGTTATTTCCGTTTTTGTGTTTAATTATAAAGAAAGAAATCTGTTCACGCGTCCTGAGATACAACCGTATAAGGGGTAAACCCGTATGATATGACTGGTATCACTAGTAACTTTTTTTATTTTTCTTTCAAGAAATTTGCAAAATGTCACGTAACTATAAATATGGCGTGAGCTGTCTACAAAGAGATATTTAATAAAGACAGAAAATGTTGTTAGCATAAGCTTTATTCCATAATATTTACATACCTATTAGAAATGGGTGATTAAATAATGAAACAGTATATATTTTACAGTGTGACTTTATTATAACGGCTTTGAAAAACACGTCTAGCTCTTTCAAGTTCTCGAATGCGGATAACACGGAACACCCAAAAGTAAGTTGGGGTCTGCTTTTCTTTACAACACCGTTTATGGTCTTGCCTGGAGAAAAGTCTCTTGACTTTTCGCGACAAAATCCAGACATATCTGGTTGCCTTTTTATCGCCCTTGTTTAGACTAAAGATATATGAACGTTGGGCATTTTTGCTTTTGCTAGCTTAGCATTAGTAATAATTCAACAATACCCTTGAAGAATGATTACAGATGTTTTTGTGGAATATACTTAGATATAGCTGCATTGCAGCACATCACAATGGAGCATCAATACGTTTCGCGCTACCGAAAATTTCAGTCATATTTTGCTTATAAACTGCATTGATTTTTTAAATAAAATATTAAATTGTATTTATGTTTTTGATGATTTTTATATACTTTGATATAATATCTTTAAATTTTCGTTACTCTTTAACGTGTACCGTTATCCGTGGCCACATGTCTCACAAAAAATATTCCCTCACAAAAATTGGTATGTACCAAATATGGTACACACGTGCTTAATGTGTTAATAAAAAAGTAGGTTATTGATTACCATAATTTAAGCCGTTCTGCTAATATTGAACAAAAAAATTCAATTGATTTTCAAATAGTATACATGTGGCAGTTGCAGGCATAAAAAGAAACAGAAATAAACCGAATATTTAAAAAATGACAGCGTTATGAAGATTGTTTGAAGTTTTGTTTTCCTTGCTCCTGTCTGTCTTTAAGTGACTGTAGAAATCAGAACAAATTCTATTTTAGTATGATACAGGTACCGAACAAATTTAAACTCGATCGGTACGATAGTTTTGGGGATATCGCCGCAATGAACCTGAAAAATATACTTTCTAGTTAAACTGATTTAAAATTTTAAAGGCTCTTGGCGCGGCTACAACCACACTATACAAAAGGAACTATAACTTCGTTATGTTTTCAAACATTATTCTGAAATTCGACATTTTTTAAGCACATTGGCTTAATTTTACCGTTACCGATTTTTTAAAACTTACTAAAAATTGGACAACCTTTATAATGGAAACCCAAATTAAATGCACTTTAACGTATCTCGAAATAGTTCTACATTGAATCATATCTTATAAAATTGCACGTATTCAACGATTTTCTCATCTGACGATAATAATTTTTAAATCGCAGAAATGTCACGAAAGGTTAAAAACATGATTGATTTCATTAATTTGCAAGACTTAATATATGATAGGCTGACATGAATTTCGCGGGACAGAAACGAGATTAACGTCTTATGTGTGTCCTGCGAATAAGCAGCGAAAAGATAATCTTACACGCGTGGTCTACATATTTGGTGCGTTAACATACAGGGTGTCCTACATAACACTTGTCACAGTTTTTCAAGTATTTCCGGCGATCCGATGAAAATATGTTCGAGATCAAAATTCATCGGGTTCTAGTCGGCTATAAGCTGCACTAAAAAGAAAATTTCAAAAAAAATCTCGCTTTCGATGAAAAATCAATGTCATTCTGATTTTTTTAAATAGCGCTGTACATCTCTTTGTATAAAATTATACAATCTACTAGACTGTGACCTTCAAATGACCTTGAGTTCAGAAATGTGCAATAACGTCAATGAATAAATAAAACATTCAAACTTTCATAGTTAACTGAGCCACTCGTTGGCTAAATCGGTTAACTGCATAAAACAAAAAGTAGAGAAAAGTGCAATAATATAGATTGTCCTTTAGACTGTCTTTTAAAATGTTCCTTTAAGCGAAAAATCAAGTAAACGTTATAAAATATTGATATTTGACTTTATCATTACAGGTGTAATATTTATATTCATAATTAACGAATATGTAAAATGTATAAAACAGTCTATCCTTGAGGTAATCTTTATTCCTATTGCAACTTTTACGCGACCAAAAGAATTCTTGTTATTTCATTACTACGAAAGCGTTGTGATGATGAAATTTATTTGAGATATAAAAAGTTACGGCCAATTAAGCGCTTTGACGATAAAATCTTTAAAAAATTCAATCCAATTTTATAATTTAGTCGATCATTTTTTGATACCAAATGCTATAATTTCGATAAAAGGGGGGAAAGATCAATTGGACCGAGCTTGTTGCTTCAGGGGATGCATTTTGCACGATTTTCCGTTCCATTAAACATCGACTATGTAAATGCACTTACACACCGTTGTACCGCGCTTCAACCACATGGCCAATTGAAGAGTAGTTATCGGTTCTTCTGTGTATGTAACCACACAGATTTAAACAATTGCTGAAATTTTGTCGATATCTGTTTCAAAAACTATTTGCGGTATATCATTTCTTTCGAATTTGTAGGACGCAACACAATTTGAAATGAAACGATTTTAACATTACATTTTAATGTTCTAATAAATTTCGCGTCTAGTTAATTTTATAAATATTTTTGTTGTATAAATAATTATCGATTTCCAAAGGTGTAACTTTACTTTTAAAAACAGCCATCGTTATTCTATTTACATCTTGTACAATATTTTACTGTGACAACGAAGACTAACATATAATAGTAAATTTGAAATATTACACGAAAAAGAAGGTATCGTGCAATTGTTGTTCTAACAAAGTAAACCATACAAAAAAGTACAGGTACACTTGTGTTATAATAAAATTTAACTTGTACTACAAGTTTCATCGAAAATTACTTTTTCTATAATTACCGAAGTACTTTTCATCACTCTTATTGCTAATAATAATGATCTATAATAACGTTGGTTGTATAAGTAAAATAAATGGTGATAATCAATGAAAAGAAAGGGAAATTATACAGTACAGTTTTGGCTTATAATGTATGTAATACACATCTACTTATGTTATAAATTTTATAATAAATAATTATTGTGATTATATGCTTCATGTACTATCCTATTAAAATGCTTTATTACTTGAATAGTAAATAAACAGGATTGAAATAGGATTTTTATCTAATGTTATTTCTATTTTGTACACTTGTTTTAAAATCGATGAAAAATGGGTTAATTATGGAAACCATTCGCAGAGATTACAAGTTTTTCTTAATTTTCCAATCATTTTCGACCGAGAGAAATTTGACCGTTGTATAATATTATCCATCGAACAGCAAGTATGTCGAGTGTCGGGTTACACAGTAGGGTATAGTCGAAAACATGAATTCGAAATGAAACGGTGCGGTGAGGTACGATGAAATTGTTATGCGGAGTATGTTCTTGGGTCACCAGTGCATTTCACGAGACAAGACGAGCCGCAACGAGACGGGCCGGGACGGGACGGGAAACGAGACGACGCGACACCGTGCGTCTCTCCTTTTTCTGTACATAAAATGATCAACAGTTGCAACGGACCCGTTACGCGTACAGCAAATCTGTTATAAAAAGGTCACTCTTGTTTAGGATAAGATAGTAAAACAAGTAAAGGCCATTCCAATTGTAATCAATTTATGGCATTAAAGAACTCCCATTAGTTCTTTCTCATCTTTTGTCTATCGTATGTTTCAGTTTTGTTTCTTTCTGAACAATGTTTGAAAAAACACCAAAGATTTTACTTGAAGTTAAGAAAATTCAGACATGTATTGTCATTACCGATTTTAGTCGTGATTGGATGCTTTCACTACACAATGTAACATAATATTACCATCAAATTAAAATATCTTTCCTGTGGGGAGTTCCTTTGTCTTTCAGATATGTAATTGCAATATTCCGTCCTATACGTGTCCACTTCATCGCTTCATTATCCCCACTAATATAATTTTCATAATCAACGCCTAATCGCATTCATGTTTTCATTGTTTTACAATGATAATTGCGTTATTCGAATAGTTCTGTGAGATGTCAACGGCAAAAATCCACGCATCAAGGAAAAACGTTGTGATCGGTGTTGGGCAACAATCGATTAATATCTATTATAACCGATTATTCAATTAATTCGTTAAGTGTGGAATGTCCATTGGGTGCGTAATAAAATCAAATAATGAAGTGTATATTCCTCAAATGTAGCCCAAATGCACTTATAATATATTCGAACGAAGAAGTAAAGCGAAACGAAAAAGAATTACATGTTTGTTTAGATAAATAGTCTATCGTTAAAAAAATTAGCATCAATTAGAATTTTAAGATGAAGTGTATACTCGTCAAACGCATTTAACCGATTAAATCAAATTAATTGCCTGAATTGATTACACCGAAATTCGATTACGATCAATTTCAACCGTGAATCCCAATTAATCTGAAACACTTTAATTATTAGTTGATGTGACCAATTTTAACTCTCAAATTATTCAACAACTTTCCTTTGAGGTGTTCGAAAAATGTGACGTCCGCAACTAAGTAAATAAATAATTATATACAATTTAGGAAATGTTTATTTTTTAGCATGCGTCTCTTTTAAACTAAGTGCAACTGAATTAGTAGTGTTGATTAACGATTGAAATAATTGCATAGGCAATTACAGCATTGATTATGATCGATCGATACTCAGCGCCGATGAGTTCTGGTCGTAACGCGTCGGACGAACCAATATCGACGAATGCTGTGTCGAGAACTCGAGTGTGACTCGATAAAACGCATAGAATGTTCGACATTGTCTTGCATTCTCGCTTGTCAGACACTTGAGCTGGGTTCCACGGGATCCGTGAGTTATAACTGTATATTTCTGGAGCCGGGATAGGTCTTGGCATTAACAAAGTTACGCAATAACTGGTTTTCTCTGAGAACGAATTCTCGGTGCGCGAGGGAGCCTCTCTTTCGTCCCTCGTTCTCTTCTCTCTCTCTCTCTCTCTCTCTCTCTCTCTCTCTCTCTCTCTCTCTCTCTTCCTTGCGCTCCCTCTCTTCCTCTCCTTCACCCGCTCCTCGCTGGCTTCGGGATCATGAGTAAATTGCGAAGTACAGTTACTTATTTGTACAAACGCGAGAAACTCGAGCGAAAATACTTTGCCATCGGATACGCCATTTGTGTCTAGTAGTTGACAAATGCGGCAAGGCGCAACAAATTTCGCGAATGAATTTCTCTGGATTGGAGACTCGATCTTTCGTGATCTGTGTAATCCGTGGATTTTTTCTCTTATATTTTCCTGATCGCTTACTCCTTGAGTTCGTAAAACCAATCGACGGGTTTGTCATGTCGATTTTATTAACGCGCAGAGTCAATTTCCACTGGAAGAATTCTTGGCGTTCAAAAACAAAAATGATTTGCTGGTGGTTATGTTGTAGATCGCTGAGACGCAACTTCTATAATCGGCTGAAAATGGTGATAGCATTTCTTCTGCTGGTTGGTCTAGACGAATTACGATTCTTCTTCCTTAGTTAGATTAGAGCCCTATCAACTGCTAAAATTATTAGCTACCGTAACCAGAGAATTTATCCTTTAACGGTTGATCATTTTTTAATAATACTCGCTTCACCTATAAAACATAGAATATTGGCTTAACGTGGAGGAAATATTAATAGGAGTTTTAGTGCAATAAAGTAGATAATATATCTCAAACTGCATTAAACGTAATAAATAGAAATGGAACAAAAATTTTCTATATTTTCGCACAGTAAAGCCTTTCAACTCTTGATATATATTACAGATAAGCGTTATGTATAACGCGATCAAAATAGAAATGATTTGACAAGCTCTTTATCGGCTATTGAAAATTCAAAAAATTTTATATTTCGAAGCGAATGTAAACAAGCAGTCTGGTGAGATCGTCTTTAATTTTGTTCTTTGTCGAATTTATATTTCCCCTGTGGTTATTTCATCTGTAATCAATAATGTTATCCGTAGGCGTTTATTTTGATATCTAACAAGAGATTTCCTTCTAATTGCACCAACTGTATTATAAAACCTGAAGTGCGTGTGAATCGTTGAAACATATTCGACAAATATGAAAACAGTCTCCAAAGTTAAAAATGAATGAACTATTAAATGCAAAAATGATTCGACTTTTTACAAAGAATGAGGTGATATAAATAAAACGTGGAAAAATTCTTATATCACACTAATAAAACACGAATAGCCCATTTCGTGACTAACATTTTAGAAATCAATTAGTATCTTTTGTTGAAATCTCTTAGATACAAACTACATGTACACAGAAGTAGTATCGGTAGCTGCATACATTAGAATCGAACAAATTAGAGTGATTTATTCCTAATTCTTCATACAAATTAAAATAATATATTCCTTGAGATTTGAAGAGAGAGAGAAAAAATAAAAATGTTGAAGTCAGTCATTTTGATCTGTCTGATAGTTCTAGTGTTAAAAGGCAAGAAATCGATGCTCAAAAGTCATATAGTAGATACTCGCCGCAAGTAATAATTTCAATGTAAGATCACTTCTATTATTTATTAGCGTGCGGTCATAAACGAATCCCTTCGGAATACATTAAATATGCACACTTATGACGACAGGAAAATTCCTCTTTTCAATGTGTGTACTGTGGAGTCTTACCCGAGATTACGTAGATTGTGCCTACCTTGGATAATTGAAATCTTGCATAATAGAGAAGGGTTAATCGTATGATAAAATCATAAAAAAGCATGTTGTTCATATAATATTATACATTTGGCGCGAATAGAAAATAATCTTAATCGATACGAATGTGGTTATCGTCCGATGATTGATACCTAAAGCCACTGAAATCATTCGAGTTCCCAGTTCTTGGATTCTCTTTTACCATCCTGGAAACACGTTTTTCCGTGTCCGGTACAGAAATGGATTGCAATAGTTCAGAAGTACAGTAGGGCCCCGAGATTTACGTCGTTCCACAGTTACGTCGCCTCTACATAAGTCGGGAATCAATTGTTTCAAACGAACATTTCTCGCTCCAAACGCTTAGTTTTTACTGAATCAGTCGGAAAGTTACGTGAGTACAAAATTCGTTGTGCGATAAATTAATTTGATAACGTTTTTGTGAATAAATCATTTCAGATTGTATAGTTTATACCCAGTTTAAGAACTTATAGAAATGTATTTGCAGTAAACATAAGTACACAAGTGCGATTAATCGGGAATTAAGACTATTATTTGCGTATGTGTAATGGCAGCACAGCGTCAGATATCCTCATTATTAAATTATATTATTCAAGAACGAAATACTATAAGTTTAGAAACTAACTTAAAAATAATAAAACTTTTTCATAGTGGAATACAAGGTTTTGAGATGAACTGAAAAATAAATTTGCCGAAAACAACTGTGACTATGTTCCTTAAACATAAAGAACGTATTTCAATTGCAATCAAAGAAGACTGCCCAGTACGTTAGAGTATTATTTGTAAACATTGTGGTCTCTTCCGTTCTTCGTAAACATTGGTTAACCAGTTAACTGCGTTTGACGAGTGTATACCTGATCATAAAACTTTAAATGGTGCTAACTTTATCAACGATGGATTATTTATTATTTCGGAGAAATATGTAATTCTTCTTCGTTTCGCTAGTTTTTCGTTAGAGTATATTATAAGTGCATTTGACCTGCATTCGTCGAGTATACACTTTATTATTTGATTTTATTGCGCGCACAATGAGAGATTTTTCAAACTAAATTCCGCGCTTAACAGGTTAAATGTAATCTCTTCTGTCATTTTTATACATTTGAAAGAAAATGTATCTCCTAGTCTGATAAATATATGTACAATAATGTGTGTTCTCGCATACACGCCTACCTTGTATGCGAGTTACGTCCTTTTCGACTTACGTCGCCCACTTCGGAACCGATTAGAATGTAAATTTGGGCCCCACCGTGTCACAGTGTATGGATAAAGTAAGGGAAACAAATTCGTATAAACACTGATGAAATCTTTTAAACAGCTTAGGAAAGGGTGTTAACCCTATACGTTCGGCACATTTTTCTGGCGGCAGTACCAACTAGTCGAAGCAAATATATATTTTTAAAGTTATTTTTCTATAGGTGATTTATAATAACTATATGGATATTAAAATATAAAATATATATAAATAATAATAATAATAATGATAATAATAATAATAATAATAATAATAATAATAAGTACTTATAATAGGTCTCAGAAATATTGGCGGCACCGATCGCAAAGGGTTAAAATAAAAAACAAACATTGTTGACAATGCGAAGCAAGGCTTAAAAATATCGAATATGTTCATAATACTGAATACCGAAGATGTATCGTCTTGCCCGACCATATGTAGTCATTTTTATTTATAATTTCTAATTCCTATGTATCGGAAGCGAAGTAACACGCCAGTAAATGATCGCATTTAATATCGATGCCGATTTATGTTGTCGAACTCGGAGCCGTGTTGCATGCTGCAAGTTTCGTGAACTTCAGCTGTAAAGTTGTCACAAGTTACTGTATACTTAGATCGGGGTACTTGATCATAACTGTTATAATCAAAATGAAAGAGTCATAAAATATCTTTTAGTATAAATAATTATAATGATCAGAAGTTTATTTCTGTTGCTTACAAATGACGCAAATATTACTATAACCAGATTGAATTAACCTTACATGCATTTAGTATGTATGACTTTTTTGTTCATGCGATTAAAGGTATAAATTGAAATTTAATTTTTTTCAAAAACATACATTCTTCTCGATTGTCTGGAAATAAGATAAAACCTAAATTATATAATTATTTGAAATAACAAAACATTCTAATAGGATGCGTGTAGTTTAAGCATGACCTACCACAAAGCTCTGCAAGAAAAGTCTGTTTCCTGGTCAAAATTCTGTAACTTAAAAAGTATAAGTGTTACAAAAGAATGCTTTAGGCGGAAGTTGTAAGGTATAGAGCTGAGCATATGGTGGTTGCATTTGTTTGATATTATAGTAACCTTGAGAAACGCTTTGAAGGTTACCGTTAAAATTGTCAGTACAAACCTATATTCTTAATTTGGTATTCTCGTAGACAATATCGAGACGTTTTCAAAACACTGAATGATATTAGTTATTCATAAATCGTTTCGAGATATAAACGTTCAAAGTTGTTGCCCTGATTCTATGTAGCATTACTTAATGATCACAGACTTCGTTTTTAATCTTAATATTGACGTTACTTTCCGTAATTTTGACTTTTATCCAAATTCGAGGTATAGGTATGCCGTTGAAAGTGCATCGCTGTGATTCATGTAGTTAGGCATAAAGGAAGCAAATAAAAGTGAGTGTAATGTAAACTACGGCAGAAATATTAAACAGATTCATAAAATATAATATCGAATAAGTCGAACATTACAAAAAGTATCATGTCATCCAAGGTAAAACGTTTTCTAGGCTAATTATAAGAGTGTTTTACATTTCGATTCCAATATTATATAAATAGAGAAACAGATTTTATTTATACAAAATCATATAAATTCAAATCAATATACTTGGCAGAGTACTTCGCATAGTTAAAAAAAAAGTATAAATATATTTAACAGAGAATACGAAGTGAAAACAGAAATATACGTGAGGAACGTACAACATTGATTTTTTTAATTACAACTATTTTTTATACATAGTAGATAGTACCTAGTAGCAAGTTGGCAACCCTTAATGTTGCGATATGCATATTTGAATTTTTTACTTTAACCCGCTAGGATTAAATGGAGTTTGTTGTAAGCCTTAGACTGTAGGCGTACACGCATTATTGTCTCATGCACTTCTCACGCAATTGTATCCTAAATTAGATGCACGATACAACCGATTCTTCCATTTAGGCGAAATATCTGTTTATATATATACAGTGACTCACGAAAGTATTTGAACACTTACCATGAAATACTTTATTAATTATAATAAATACATTATCAACACTTACCGAAATATCATAAACATTGTAAGGCGGTACGACTCTCTAGATTATATAGGTAAAGTTTTAAGAAAATCGAAAAATATATATTCTATGTGGACTTGTTTTTCATGCGAATGAAAATCGTGTAAATAGAATCTGTAAGTACATAGGAAAACAAAATATTGAAAATGACAGCTGGTACATGTTCTAGAAATATATATTTATTTCACACAGCTTAAATAATGGCGTTTCAGAAAATAAATGCATATTTTATTCGATATCACTAAATTCCGATCGCGTAAATTGATACCGCGTATAAATAATATACAATAATATAGAGAATGTTGCTTAGAATCCTCAAAGATATAGATTTACACGTGAAAAGAGTAGCCATCATTTTTGTTTCGTTATATTTTGTACCTCTTATTTAATCAGTATAATGCAAATCTTAAGCTGCAAAGAATACCGTAGAAGGTCAATTATCCGAACCAATTGAAATCAAAGTAGTTCGAAAAATCAAATTTTTCGGATAATTTTAATCAATTAGTTCGTATAATTAGACCTGTATGAACCTACCCAGAATGCAACTTATACAAAATAATAATTAATTTATGAAAAATGATTTCAATAACCATATGTAATATGGTGAAAAGTAGGTAAAAATGAAACGCTCTTTTTTGAATCGAGTTAAGAATGTGTTTTGAAGTTTTAAGCAGGCCTTTGGCTATATAAAAATAAAAGACTTTTTTAATAAAAATGTTTAGTTACGAAGGAAAATACAATTTTCTAAAAGTATTGAAATATCCGTTTCGCAAAAATGGTAGGACAAAACGCAACACTCATGTAAAATCAAATAAAAATATAAAATCTTTATTTCAACTAAATCAAAATTGCTAGCCGAATATATTTAATTAATAGCTCATAGAAAATAAACTATAAATATATATGATTTCGAACAAAAATCACAAATAAATGTGTCGCCTTCTTTTTCTGGATTGGTGCAATCTAACTGATCAGTTTTTATCTCATCTTCGATTCTAATTTGCTATACATGAATACGATTACACATAACCAATTAAAATTATAAACAAAGTGCATAGCAAGGGACTCCTGTTGCTCCTGTGCTAAAATGTTCCGTTTTACCGCATGGACCATAATTTAAGAAAGTATTTAACAGTTTGGCATAGGATAACGAAATAACTCAAGTGTCGAAGATATAGCTTAAGGAACGTAGAATCCAGTACCGTAGTTATCGTGTTCAATTTTTTACTCGAAATGTAAACAAAAATGCTTCGAACATCTATGTAACATCAAAACTTGTTCACTGAATATCTTTCCAATGCTTTTAATCGAAAAGTAACTTATGCACTGCTCTGCAGTCGCTCTAAAACTACATCGAGGACTTATTAGAACCATGTCATGCGATATCAATTCGATAGGAGTTCTTTATCTATGAAACAGATAGATTCTTTATCTATGAAAAACATTGCTGTCCCGTTTTGCCTGACTGTTTCGTTTTACCCTACTTTCTCCTAGCATACGCAAACGTTCCTTTTTTATATGTACTTGTTTCTGTTAATCAATATAACCGATTTTTAAATTTTTTACACTGGTTTGGATAATCGAGGTTCGGATAATTGACGTTCTACCGTGCAATTATATTGGAGTCAGTTATTAGGTTTCTATCGTTGTTTTTACGTTGCGACCGTTACACCACTGAAATTTTGAGAAAGGCTTTTCCTTCGAAGGTTCGCTTTCCTCGGTCTTTCTTTCTGGCTTTCTCGATCTTATTTCTACTCAAAGATACGAGGCTTCGTGCAGGCCAGCTCAACGTACAACGTTATTTCGCACATTTGGCAGCCAGATCTGAACGAGTACGCGATATTTCGACCGCTAAACTGAAGGATAAACTTGCCACGAAAAGGATCGGCAGAAGGCGTCCGAGAAGCGGACGAAGAAAATTAGTAAATACATATACAGGGTGGAACACGAAACGTGATCAGCTTAGATTATTCTGCTGCTAGTGGTTCGATTGGAAATTTCCTTAGCCAAAATAGCACGATTCAAGGAGAGCTTTAAGATGATTCTACCAAATTTTTTGTCAACCCTTTTTCTCAAAATTATCAAGGTCTCTTTCAGTATATGCAAATCGCGAAACACTAGTAACAATTCAGGTTCGATGTCATTAAATGTGTCCCAAAGTACAGAACGAAATGTTTACAAACAATACGCGAAGGATCAAGTCAATAATGATTAACACTAATCTATCAATAGCTCCAGAAAGTGTACAACAGTGTGCTTGCTATTCCTCTTTAATAATCTTTATGAATCTTTAAAAATCTTGCAAAACTCTTCGAACTAAGAGTTTTCTTCAGTCTTTTTAGATTCAGAACGGAATATTTGTTATGATGCTTGTCGAAATCGTTTGAGTATCCCCCAAAAGATGAGTATAACAAAATTTTAGGCTTATCTATAGAAAGCTAAAGGAGACCTTGATAACTCTGAGAAAAGGGTTGGTAGAATCACCTTAAACCGTCCCTTGAACCATGTTATTTTAGTTAAAAAAAATTACAGATTGAATCGCTAATAGCAGAATAATCTAAGCTGATCACGCTTCGTGATTAATCTTGTATAGGGTGTTCACGGATTTACTTTCCAGCGTACTTTCTCGTTTTTTCCGGTTTTCTCGTAAACGGTAGATATTAGGGGAAAATGGAAGAGAAGGAAGTTGCACCGTTTTTTGTAAGCAACGTAATGGCCCATGGAAAGTTTTTGTGTTCACGTTATTTTTTTGAGAACTGAAACCGGCTTCCAATTTTTCAAATGGAATGCTATGTATTTGTTCATTTTACATATATCAGAACGGGTATTAACCCTTTGCACTTGGAAGTATTTCGTTAGAAATACTTAACATTTTCTAACTAGACACAGGTAACATTTTTCGAAATTAAATCAAAGAGAAATCGCAAGTGAATTGAGAACCAGAGCTTTTTTATCCCAATATTTCACACGCCGACGCATTATACACGGTTCAATGCTGAATATTAAATTTTATAGTTTTGCTGCATCAAATCAAGTGATGACTGAGAGTCACTTCTCGAGTACAAAGGATTAAAATAAATTCAACGACGTATATCGTATAGTATAACATCATGTGTATTTAGTTTGGTCGGATTTACAATGCAGACGTAACTTCTGATATTTTTAAGAAATTTAATTCTAAAGGATCTAAAGAAACAGTTCTTCACTTTCGTAGCGATTTTCATTATTTATGACAGGAAGACCTTAAAACTGCAATTCGGAAACATAGAGTTCGAGGGTCTTCTGGCACCACAATAGAAATGACTTATCATAGACTCATGCGTTTTCAAAAGTTGCATTACAAAGAAATTGTTTGGTCAGCCAGTAGCAAGGTCATCGGAACTTTTTGGAAAAAGACAATTGGTTAAGAACTTCCTTTTACATGAGACAAGGAGACTCTGAAAGGAGAAATCAGCTTTATTAAAAATAGAATTGGCAATGACAGCCACCTATAGATTCGACTTAAAATTATAATCAATTAAAAAGAAAAGCGGATCTCAATCTCCATGACAATATTCATAAAACTAGTTAATGCAGTTGCTCATTTCGTCCCGATCAATTGTACCGAACAGACGTTGCGTTTACGTATTGTCTTAGTTAAATAAAAACTGATTCATTATTCTATTATAAAACCAACAAACTTCTTCCAGAATTTTAGAGAATTGTAGAAGGCACCGTAGTTCAAAGACTCAACAAAGCATCGAGTTCTCATCAGAGGAACACAAAGAAGAAATATATAGATTTCTTGAAATTGTTTCCTTATATATTAGTTGAGTGGTCCTCTGAGAAGTTAACATGTTGACTGCTAATGGTAGTCACCGATGGCCGTAGCTTCCAAATTGTTTACTTGAAAACAATTATAATTTGCCAGACAACTGACGTCGAATGACAATGTTCAATACTGTAAATAAATAGATAATAGTGTAACCTAATAATCGCAATACCAAAAAGGAAGTAATCGTTCCTTTTTATCTTTGTTACAAAAGAATAAGCGATATATAAAGCTCTGAAGTTTTTTGCGGTAATCAACGTGTTAACAGACGACACATCGTATAATACTCGACTGATCTTAATAACTTTAATAACTTTATAATTAATAAGTTCGAGTGATCTTAACAGTACGTTTTTCAGATTCACAA
The DNA here is from genome assembly GCF_051020985.1 of Nomia melanderi. NCBI lineage: Eukaryota > Metazoa > Arthropoda > Insecta > Hymenoptera > Halictidae > Nomia > Nomia melanderi. Next base: position 462,697 of record NC_135007.1, on the reverse strand, counting down.
GAGGTCAGAAGCGAAAGGGATGTTTCAAATACTTTGGTTTTCTTTCGTTATTTAACACCGCATCGACTTCTCTGTCATTAGCTACATGCTCATCTGTTAGATTTCCTGTTACAGGTTCACTGTTTTGAGAAATCCAATCAGCTTGTTTCTGTTGCTCTGCGTTTGAAGATTTGCTGTATTTAATTTGGTATCTTAGTTCTGCTGCGATGAGTTTTCATTTCCATACATTCTGTTAATATCTGTCTTATTGTAAATCTTTTGTGGCATATGTCATACCATGGATTAGGTCCTTTGAACATTAGATGTTTGTGTGTCAACCTAGCATGTCCAATTACTGTTGTATTATAAATAATTTTGTTTGGTTTTGCCTGTTTTCTGAGAGTTTATGTGAGTGTAGGTTTAGTTCTTGATTTAATTGGTGTATTCGGTCAAGATTTTCTATGTGGGTTTTCATTTATTCTTCTATTTTTCGTATATTATTTTTTTGATCTGTTTCTTTGTGTCTTTAGCTGGAACTTTCATGTCTCAATTTATCTGCATCGTAGTGGCTTCCTTACTGTTTTGTCTGCTGTATCGTTTACATTGATTCCGTAGTGCGCTAAAACCCAGGCGAAGGTTACTTTATAGTTGTCATTCCGAATATTGTATGTTGACGTGTTTATCGATATTCTTGAGATATTTACATTTCGTGTTCAATATGACTTTCGTTCGAAAAGAATACACTTTTCTGATGTATCTATAATAATATACCTTTGGTTAATTATATTTATAACATTATTAACAAATAAAAATGAAGTTAGTGCATATCGATGCGATACGGGGAGGCTAATACATACATATACAATAATATATTTCGGGGAATCGGGAATTTTACCTAAACTAGTTCATAAGTAAATATATCAGTGTTATATTTCATTTGAAAACAGTTGTTATTTACGACAAAATAATATAAATTAAACTTTATAGCTTTCGAAGCTTGACCAACATTATCATGTGCCTATTATCATTTAAAAATTCACTTGTTAAGTTTAGAATTTGGTTCATTATATCTGACAAAATAGAAGTAAAATCCGCACTTTTGGTAAACGGAGAAAATCGTTCAAACCAGGTTTGTTTCTTCGACGATTTTACACGATTTTCTGAATAATAATATTTTGATGGCGGTGCTACAATCTATTTTTACTGAGACTTTTGAAGAGCCATTTTAACTTCCTTTTTATACTTAACCGTAACTGTGCTGCTAATCAGTTGTGCTTGGTTCAATAAGAACATCAATGCATCTCGTAAAAGTACATTTAACCCTTCGCACTCGAGAGGTGACTCCCAGTCACCATTTGATTTGACACAGTAAAATTAGGAAATTTGATATTTAATATTGAACTATGTATAATGCATTGGCGCGTGAAATATTGGAATAAAAAAGCTTTGTTTCTCGATTTACCTGTGATTTCTCTTTGAATTCATTTTAAAAGAACCATCGTCTTCGTCTAGTTAGAGAATGTTAAGTATTTCTAACGAAACACTTCCAAGTGCAAAGGGTTAAAACAATATCTACAAAAATTGATGGATGAAAATGTGAACAGTCGAAGGCAACGCTTACCAAGAAATCATGGAAAACGTCTGGCCTCCAACAGTTAAACATTATTTTCGTTGACGCAAACACGACGTTTTACCATTGCGTGTTTCATTGTCAATCCCACGTCGACGCAAATAAATTTCTCATTACCGTGCAATGTCTGTTACATTAACTCTTTTAATGTAACAAACATAAATATTATTGAATTTGTTGCAACGTTTAGAGTATACGTTGACATAGAATAAAACTGGAATTTTCTCTTATTTTCAACAAATTATTAATGACAAAGTAGATCGATCACAGTTCAGAAAGAAATCATAGTACAAGGACTTAAAAGTAATAACGTGACAAATTTTTCGACAAACGTCTACCCTTCGAATATAGCTTCGAGTGTAGCTTCACCTGAGGGCTTTTTTAGAGGTTTTTTACGTGTGCGTGTGGTTACCGTATAGGACGCAAACCTCGAGGCGAAGCCGTAACAATGCCACGTTATGTTCTGCTGTTTGAAATTCCCATTGTCGCACGGTCACTAACGAACCTCCACTTGATGCGAAACGAGAACGGATTCCGCAATAAGGAAACGTTTAGGCGAGTACACGGTTCCTACTTTATCAGCGACGCAGATTGTCGTTCTAAATAGCTCAGATTGCTCGTGGGTATGTGAAAAGTTCTCATACTCGATTAGTCGACAATTTCCTCTTGCATCGCATGTCAAGTGACAGCGTTTTAACTCGGATCGCACACAATCACGCGTAAATAAAATACTCGCGTACAGTCTGCCTCACAGGATTGAGGTAATGTAAACACATACAATTCTCTTAAATACGCGTCAGCCTGTAACGTCTCATTAACAGTTTCATATTGATCGGTATAAAGAACAATAACACTGGTCTATAAAATTTAACTTTTTCTTTTGTTACAGAAGATTTAATGAATGACCTTGATAGTATCTCTCATACTGAATTCGAATATACCATTCGTTTTTCTTCACCGTCCACAGTTTTTGAGAAAATCAGTTTTGAAAAATAAACTCAATTTTTCAATTTTGAACATTTACTGTGTTTTAATTATGAAAAGTTTTTAAACTTTTCTTGCGTGGTATTATTCTATGGACCTTCCATAACGCAATTATGTCAATTTTAATGACATTATAAACATTAAACATTTAAATATGTTTAAACAATGCTGAAAGGCAAAACGGCACCTGGAGCGCACCGATTCTTGCGGATATTTTACAATTTATCTTAAAAACTAAGCGTCTAGGAGGAAATCGAATTTCAGTATACGATAGAGCAGACATCTATCTTGCGAAATCCGTGGAAAACAGTTTCGTGGCACATTTCGTTTTCAATGAAGAGTGGAAAATATTTGTGCGAAACATGAAGTACCCACAGTGATGCTCAATGTCAACGCGTATCTCACCTGATGCGCTGTACTGCGCTGTACTTCCGAATTTCGCAGGTTAGACGTCTGCTCTACATATAAGATCTTTAACACCAACCGTATTAGTGGTTTGCGTATACTTATTCCTACTATAGCCAGTCAAATAACTGGCTACAAAATAAAGGTAAACAATGCCAAATTTTTCTTAGTGCGAATAGACAAAAAAAAAAACGATTAATCTTGAAAAATTGATTAATCGGGCAGTATAGGAATTGACATAAAGTTAAACGAACGAAAGAAAACGCATAATTTTCAATCAAATTTTGAAATCATTTGACCGGTTTGCGGTAGGATTGATGTTAACACATTGCATACTGGCAATGAGAAATCCCGTTTTTATACACAGCTATACACTTAGCTATGTAACTTTTCTAATTGACACAGCATTTAAAAAAATATTAAATTTCATTAGAAGTGATTATCTATTTAAAATATATTACATAACAATATGATATTTGAGTTTTTCAAGACATAGTGATATAAGTTGATCTCAGTGCAAATCGCCATCCGCACAATTCAGTTTCCTGAAAATTAACCGGTACGCAATGTGTTAACAAAAAGCATTTCGAAAAATATAGATAACGGTACGGTAGATAACAATAGATAACGGAGTAGATTAGATTCATTATTTAGTAAAAATTTTAAATGAATTTTCTATGCATATCAAATTTTTTACATATATATTTATTTTCACAGGAATACAGTCAATGCGCTCTTGCGAGACAAACTGTATGCATGCATACACGAGTAATAATGTACGATTATGATTAATTTGAATGTCTGTTACAATTATTACTTCCATAGAACCGCATTGTAAAACCATCAAAGATTAATGTCGAGTGATTGTCAATGTTCGGTTGATTCAATCGTTATCATTATTGCTGTTACAATGATTATTAACATTATTCTTAATTTTACTTTTTCTGGAGAAATATATCTAGAATTTTGTATTTTGATAAGTAATTTGATATTATATGTAAAACTTAAGTAGTATATAAATATTTATTGTATATGATAATTTGACAATTTTGGTTCGATAATTTAACATTTAGTGATCAACAATTTGACATGTTAAATTTACCAAAATGTCATGGAAGGAACTTAAACGATTTAAACTATAACTTTACAATTTGTTCGTAAAATTATAGCATTTATCGACGAAAGACGTTCAACAGAATATTTAAATGGATTTTAGCTAAGTCTTCCGAAATGGAAATTCGTGTTTTGGGACATTTTATTTGCTTGTTGAACTCTGCTGTGCAACAACATGCATTACAATCGAATGTTAACACGTTAAGCGCGACGGAAATCTAAAGTGTTTTACTAATTCTTTCGTAGCAAAGATAAATAGGAACAATTATTAATTGGTGACATCATAATTCTTACATTACACTGTGGTCAACTTTCTTACGTTATTAAACGTAATTTACTATTATTATTAATAATATTAAATTATAATTATTTTCTAGCAATTCGGAAGTGTCGGTCTTCGGTGACTGATATGGCATTTAACGTGTTAAAGGGTTTAACAACAACAGAAATAATATTGAACATTAGGTAATATTTAATCACATGAACATTTCAAAATAATATTTAAACTCCATTAATAAAGAATAGATGCATATCTTTTAGTGTGAGTTAACTGAGTTTAGTTAACAACTATAAAGACGTGCCTTGAAAAGCTGTAAATTTGTAACTACAAAAATATAGGAATCGATTCGTAAATATGAGATTATGGGTATGATCTCTTAAAATCAGATGCAGTAAAAACTATAGCGGTAATATCTACAAACTACATACATGTATCCAAGTCGATCAAGACATACGAATTTTTGCAAGTGAAAGGTACGAGTCTTGGTTACTTTCTAATATAGCTCTGGGACTGCATCCGAACTGCGTAATCATTTAAATTTCTTGCGAGCGTTGATAACAGTGTCTAGCACGAAATATGATTCAAATACGATTCTAACAATTTTTCTTCTCTATTCTTGAGCTCTCAAGAAATGTAGTTCTGAAAGACGAATTGAATTTATCAACTGAAAAATATTTCGTGTTCCAAACTGTAACAGCTAACGAATGTTTCCTATATAAAATATTCCTACAGAATCTCCTCTCAAATAAAATGATATATATATATATATATATATATATATATATATCGTTGTATCATTATGAACATTTAAACTTCTTCAAGGAAGCTTTAAAGCGAACGGGGACACCTGTTACGCACGTGTATTTTAAATAAACATGAATCTCAGGCAAAAATTATTTAACCCATCCGATAGGGCAGACCTAATTTGCATCGAGACCATCAAAGAAGTCTGCGATATAAACATTCTTTTCGATCGAACAATTGAAATCCTTGCAATTAGCGATGTATGAGACAGCGCCAGTGATCTTCAACGTCAACGATCACTTCACGTTTCTCTCACTGTCGATATACAGCACAGATTTCGTACATAGAATTATAACAGTCTATTTCAGTAGTCTATTTAATGTTTACAAATTATTTACAACTAAAAGAATTGTATAAAACAAAATATAAAGCACTTATCATAGTGCCCGAAAGAAAGTGTTTTTAAAATCATTATTTTTTACTTTAATAGTTTGATTGGATTTATGCCTGAAAAACAAACTATCCTAGGTATTGAAATTTTCAAATAAAATAAAATATTTTGTAAATTAGTGTAGTGGATAGTATAAAATATATTTTATTATAAAAGGGAAACACAATTACAAACTAGTACCTATCGAGTTATTATTTTCGTAATAAAATAAAATAATTTTCAACATAAAAATGTCAAGCGATCTTTAGCGTCGAAGATCGCTTGTGGTATACATTTCGCGCATTGTGGAACTATCTGACTTGTTTAGTTAAAAATGGAATTCGTTTTATTGCAGTGGTTTAGTTAAATGTTATCTTAGTCCCTTACTTTTGAAAATAAATTAAAAAATATGCAAAAGAATAAATGCGCAATAGGTGTCTCACTCACTCTAAAGATTCTTTAAACATGTTTAACCGCTCGAAATTTTATATGAATATTTAAAAAATTTTATAGAATTATTTTCTGCAAGGAGTATTTGTGCAGCTTTCCAAGCTGAAGCACAAAATATTTAAGAAGTTGCAAATTTGTCTTTTTTTTCAAAATTAAAGTAATCAAATTTGTAGTCGATATACGTAAATCAAGCTACGTGGACGTTGGAATATACATATATGAGAAGAGTTCAAAGTTTAGTAGGAACAATGTAATTGGTCGGAGCGTAAAATATAAAAGACGCCGTACGTTTTGCAGGAAAGCTGTAAATATGCGGTTCTACGAACTCGTAAGCCTAAAATGTAAAAGGCGACCGGGACTTTCTCTTATTGTCGGCGTTTTGCCAGTCGTTGCTGCGAATGCCTGCGGAATACTGGAAAGCGAGTTTCATGCCATGCGGAGTTGTCTATGCAACTACAACAAACCATGGCACCTTTTTTTAGTAGAATTGAAAAAGGAAAAGAAGAATGGCTCAAAAAGTGTTATATTCGTAGAAATATAGCATTTTCGCAAGCACAACGATGCTTGTGCATGTAAAGTTACATTATCCTTTTTTAATAAGAATGTACCTAGATCCTTATTTGCACAGATCGAATTCTTTCAACATTTATCAAACCTCTTAAAATATTGGGGCAAAATGTACAGGAAGTGAGAAGTAAGTGACCGACTTACTTGACTAGTTTTTAAAATAAATTTTTTTATTGGAGAAGGTTTATAAACGCATCACTATCGCACTTTGAACATTTTACACATCGCTTTTCGATTCTCCAGCTGCGACGAATATGCATCGACCAAAATTATCCAATAAAATTCGATATTAACGTGTAATTTATAAGCCTAAATATCAATATTGATTATATTTCTTAACAATGAACACCTTGGCGGTACATTAATACACCTATCGTATACATTTTTTGAAACACTGGAAGGAGCAAAGAATACTAGAGGAAAACGTGATTTGGCCCCTCAGTTTTGTATTTTTTTCTCATATTTGATTCGTAACTTGTATTCCTTAAAATTTTTGCATAACATGTAGGTAAACTAATAAGGTTACTTGACAAAAGGTGAAAGTAAAAGGAAAACAATTTAATTGAGTTTAATACGTATTACGAAGATAAGTCATTTTCGGAAATCTTACGAAAGTGAGGGTAATATGGCCCCTATCAAAAATGATAAAAAAATCATTTTTAGCAGCATTTTACAATTGAAAGTAAACAAATAAAGCTAGTTTTTTTATGTATATACATAATTATACCATATTTCTTTTTCGCTCAATATGCATTTACTAAGGACTCGTAATTAGGTTAATACGTATAATGTTGTTTTACCGAATATTGGATTTCCACCGAATACACTCATATAACATAACAAAAGTCAAAAATGAAATAACTTTAATATAATAATGATTCTTTCGGAGGTCACATTATTCTTCCTTATGGGGGGCCAAAATACTAACATGCGTAACTTGGAAAATTTTAACTTTATATTTGAAAGTATCAATAATAAGATAATTTCACTTATAAATACCGATTCTATAAACCTTCTATAAAATATATTCCAACACACGATTCTTTAACTTACACAATTTTCAAGAAATACTTCTTTTTCGGAACGACATAAAACTTTCTTTATTGGCAGAAATAGTGCATTATGTAGTGTAAATTTGTTCATCCATACATAATTCAAATAAATGTAACAAAGAACACCATTAATTACAAGGTGTTTCTGTTATAACATGGAAAATCACGAGAGGACTACAATGTCACCTTCCCTTCTGCATTCTACAGCAACAACCGCAATTCGCTTCTTCATTCGAGTTTAAAAATAATTGAACAGCGGTTAATGGATGTTTAAAATATATACAATGAAGAAGCGTTTGAACACTTTTTAGAATAATTTGTTTAAAAAAGTCTCACGAATTCATTATTTTTTGAGTATTTCACCTCCAAACATTTTTATTCAGAACGACCATGGAATGTACTCCATGTAAAAATAAATATAATCATCGCATTTGGAAAAAGTGTATGGTTCTGCAATTGTAATATTGTTTGAACTGTTTATTTTCCTCGCTTGCATGTAAAGTTTATTTTTCAAATTCTACTGATAAACGAGCTACGACGTGTGACAGTTGCGCGGTCACCCTATATATAGGCGTCGCACTTGCTTCGCGTTTCCTCGTGATCGCACACGTACGAATGGACTGAATAATGGGGCTTTAGTAGCTGGACAACGGCTTTTGATAGATAGAATACGATGACATGCGTTAAATTGCCAATAGGAAGTCGTAGCCTGACGACCTCCCTCACCCAAGGAAGAGAGGAACAAAAACACGAATCGAGTGAGCCGTATGTATCTACATAGGGTGTCCGAGAACATACAGTGTAATAACAAAGCAATGGAACCAATTTTTCTGCACACCGATTATCACAGTGAATATCGACAACCAGTCTACGAACAAATTACATCGATCCACAAAAATCTGTACGGATCTCGCGATACGGTATTGATCATTTGGCGATTTTATTGTCCTTTGTTTTTCAATTATTTCGTATAAAATTATGCTGTATTTTACTGGTACACGTTGAGAATAAGGTTGAGAAATACTGATCTATCGTGTGCAACGGTAGTACTACATCTTTGACTAAAATAAGAGGTTTTTACCTCTATACAATCGTCTGTTTCACTCTTCTAATTTGACTTCAAAATTATTCCTCGTGTCCCATATTCTAATTGAAACAGGAACTTAAAAGGTTAAATCCGTTAACTACTAAAAGTTAAATTAAATTTGCAATAAAATGTGTGAATTTTGAAAATGTTTAAATGATTTTTTCTTGTCAGAATCATTGCAAACGATATATTACATTCCTCTGTCATATTAGAAATATTAACGGTGCTCTACCAAATTTCTTCACTTACCTTATAGTAAAATTTTCAGTATTTTTCCAAAATAAACTTGTTAATTGCTCCACCTGTACAAATAACATAATGAGAAACAATAAGATATAACGCCTGATATTTGTTGTCTATAGTTTTAAGTATTGAGGTTGCATTCTCAACTTTATTAACATATTTATGAATAATACACAAGAACAGTGTATGGATAAAGTATCTCTTTCATAACTATCGATCAACGTTGCATAAAGGATGCCGAAACTTCCTTGTTTGCCACGTCGTTAGACAACTTGTCTTCTATAATGGCCAAAATGGTCTAATTACTCGAGTTTCATTGTTGATTACTTAGTTACCATTTCCAATTAAAATGCTTCAATTAACATACGTTGGTTTAATAATTTTTACTTTGTTTCTTAATCCAAGAAATTTTTTCCATCTATAAATGCCTAATATTATATAAACTTAACGCGTCTAGTGCCATGGTACCTAGTCACCGATGACCGGAGCTTCCGAATTGCTTGGGCAGGTTACAATAAAAATATTTAGTTACGTAAGTAACTAAATAATAGCGTAACATAAAAACTGTGATACCATATTAAAACTGTTTCTAATACCATTTATTTTTTCCATGAAGGAATAAATAATATTGTTCAACACATTCGACATTCTCGTGACAGCGAGAACATCAACGCGTTAACGCGAATCTTAATACAAATATTTCAGCAAAACTTTAGTACATATTATAATTTAAGGAAACACCAATAATATTGTAATTTTGATATTTGAAGAAAAAATAATTGAAGAAATATTATTAATAGTTGTCTTGTTGTACTAACCCATTTCGAATAGTCAATTTAAGAGATACATAGGTACGAATATTCCAGCCAGATAAATATCTTTCTACCGTATCCAATTACATTTCCTTTGAAAAAATGCTGCAGTGTCGCCGTTGAGAGTTGGTGCATGGATTTCCCCCCTCCACTAGCACGACGTACGTTTACCTCTTCTCATTGACCATCGTGTTCCTCCCTTGATTTCAGCGTTTGACGTCGATGCTTGTCGATTACGACATCCGCTATCTACTAAAATTAGGAACATGCTTTGCATTGTTCGACAATTTCGACTTTAAAAGTCATCCGAAGACCGTGGGAACAGCCACACAGGTGACACAGGTGACAAAATTGGCATCTAATGAATACCATTGGTACTGAAATTTTAATATCCTCACCTTCCGTGGTACGTACTTTCGTTATTAATCGGCATGGTAACATCATACGAGAAAACGCTATGAAAAGTTATGAAAGCGTTAAAGAAGAAACATACCCCTCTTACTCCTTCGTTGTTCTGCTAACTGGTTTATCATTTCTGCATAACGCTTTCACAAATATTAATGTTTCAGTGTCGTTTCTCCCTTTTTTTGCAACTATACTATTTGAAATCAACAGGAGAAAACGTAAATAATAGTGGTATTTTCTTTATTTTTCTTGCGGGATACAGAATCTCTTTCCTCTACATATCGCTTTGCACATTTTTGCACTGTGTTACACATTATTTATTGCTCCATAAAACTAAAGGATCTCTAAACTTTACAACAACAAGCCATACCACATTCCACGTGAACTCATTTTAAAGCGCGATGCATTCACTTTCGCCTCCCATAAACTGTTCTTTTCTGTAACGTTTTTTCCTCGTGTAATATTTTACGAATTCGCTCGAATCATTAAGAAATTTAGATTGAAAATTAAATTATCCTCTTTACAATGTTATCTTCAAACTTTAAGAACGATTCTTTGTGCCATTTTATTGAATTTTGAATGAAAAAGCCTACTGTAGGCATTTAACGCGGGTTAACCGCACACACCACATACATGTATGAAGTATCTTCAAGTCCGACCGCACGTGCAACTTTCGTGTCGTATACTTCCGGTTGTTCTAATGCCCAGGGCACGCTTGTCGTTTACAATTCAATGAAATCACGGAAAACAATCGTAAAACAAGTTCTAAGAGATCGTTATAAATAGAAAACTCCAATCTTCAAATCCGCTATGGATTCAGCCCCTAAAAAAGTCCGTAATGGCTGTAAAGACGTTTGAATTCATAAAACTTTGATAGGTAATTATTTTATTTACAACACTGATTCCTCACCGATTTGGATGACCTTGAGGTATGTGGTCGAGGTCATCATTTTGAACAACTTTCCCTTATACATATTACCGCCGCTCGTTTTTAGTTTTCTTGATAGTCGCAAAAATATGTCTGGGAATGAGGAGTTTTCGTATTTATTTAAAAAAAGTATTACTTTCGTATGATTTCGTTTGACGTATATTATTAAAGTCATTGTTCTATACACCGTTATCTGTAAACTCTTTGACAGTGATCGTTGGTTCAAAAGTTATGAAGCATTAAAGTTTCTATATGTGTTTTTGAGCTTCATCTAAATAATAGAAATTGTTATTAGTGGGGCTGATTTCTCTGGTCGGAGGGGGGGCTGCACCCCACTCTGGAAAAACTAGCCCCACTAATAGCATTCTTCAGTATCTAAATAATCTTCGAGTACACATATGATAAGGAACACAACTTCAATAAATGAAAATGAAGACGAACATTTCTAGCGCAATACGAAACTTAAATGCTTCCTAACTTTTAAAGCGACACTCCCTGTCGAAAAGTTTAAAGTTCTGCGTCTATAGAACAATGACCTTAACAATATACGTCATATGTCATACGAGAGTTACTCTTTCTGTAAATAAGTACGAAAACTGCCCATTCCCGGGCATATTTTTTCGAATATCTGGAAAATTAAGATTGAGTAGCCGTAACATGTATAGAAAAAGGTTTTTCAAAACCAAGTCCCTCACAACAAATTTCCAGATTATCGAATCCGGCGAGGAATCAGCGTTGTAAATAATTATCCTTTGGTATCCAGAAAATATATTTTTCCCAAAAATGCCTATTACATGAAAAAAAACATTGTAGGGAAAATGACTTATAGAGTCTCTCGTTATGCATCTTATTTATAATTTTGATTGTTTATGTGCAACCGTATTGGCGAAAAGCAAATTAGTATCGAAAATGAGATAAGAACAGATGAAAACCAGAAACCGAGAAGGTTACGAATAGAACTGGATGAAACTGTTGTATATAAATACACATATCGGTTCCGACTGAGACAGTTATCGAAATAAAGTCATAATTATTATCAGATATATCGGTTTCGGTTCCGACTGTTATATCTGGAAAAATAAATAAGAAATTCTGACAAATAACGGTTGTAGAGCCCACACAGAACCGATATATCTAATAACAGTTATGATCCTATATTGGTTCTCCATAACTGTTTCAAGAACCGGAACCGATACCATAACTGCTTTCAACCCCTGATGAAAACTGATCAATTAGATCCGCATTCTTTCCAAGGACTATCTCCTGAACAACGCAAAGTACCGATGTAAGTATGTACCTGCCGCGGCGTCCTTTCATATCCGCCTTACTGTTATATATATAGGGTGTCCCGCGACTCATGGTCAACCGATTAGGAGGTCATTCTACATGTAAAAATGAATCGAAAGAACAGAATAAAATGTTTTCCTGCGAGTCTTCGTTTTCGAGAAAATCGAAGTCGAAAATTTACTGGACTACATGTCGACTTTGTGCATCTCACCATACACTCTTGTTTTGATTCTTATTTGTATTTAAAGACATAATAATGACAAAATGCGGATACTTCTTGATACAAACGCGAAGTGGCATTCAAATTACCCTCGCACGCTCCAAGTGCGAGAATCAAATCCGTATACTCACTATTCGAATAAGCTGCCATACTGAGAAACTGTTAGATACTGAATAATTATACCGCTAATAGAATAGCACGAACGATAAACTATCAATCGAGGCCATTATTATGTCTTTAAATACAAATAAGAATCAAAACAAGAGTGTATAGTGAGACGCACAAAGTCGACATGTACCGAGTGTACACGTATCGAGTAAATTTTCGACCTCGATTTTCTCGAAAACGAAGACTCGCAGGAAAACATTTTATTCTATTTTTTCGACTCATTTTTACATGTAGAATGACCTTATAATTAATTAACCGTGAGTCACAGGATACCCTGTATATTATTCCACTGGGTCCTTCTTTCCTTTCAGATTCCGCCAGCACGTACTTCCATTTTCACCCTCCCAGTTGCATATTCTACATTCTTTCTCCACACTTAATATCCTTGTCACATCGTAGAACTCGAATTTCGGATTTCGTTATTTCAATCATTATTTCTTCCTTCTTTTATATCTTCGAGACGATGTAGCGCAACAATTTCTTTCTAGAATTTATTATACTATGGCACTTTTATTCAATTTTCCTTTTTCTTTCAATTTACTACTCATATCCTCTTTTCTTATCCGAGTCAATTTATCTTTTCCTTCACTTCGTTTCAACATTTTCTTGCCCATACGCTTTCTTCAATTTGTCTGTTCGGCAATTTTTCCTCGACCTTTTTGGTATTCTCTTGCCTGCTCCTTCCACCTGCTCCCATTCATTATGCGTATCACTCCTAGTTCAATTTTTGTACACATCCCCGTTATGCGAGTCAACCTGAACCTCAAGTATGTAAACGTTTTTATCTCCTTGGTTTTCTCTTCTTATCACTTCTATACTATCTTTCCTTCCTTCCTCTTTGTTTTCTGCGTTTCATGACCTTCGTCTTTTCCACATTCGTTTCCTGCTCTAAGGAGACTTTCACTTCTTTCCTTATCAAGTTCCTCTTTCAGCTCCAATATGTACATACAAGCTAAGAGCAAACATCCATCTAGAGCAAACATCCATGCATACATAAGTTCGACGAAGCATATTGCCGATGTTCTTTTTTAATTATTGGATTAATCCCATAGTTTAGTGTGCAAGTTTGTTTAGCGTGTTTTAGTTTGTCTTTCATACCCAGCTACATAGGTTCCTGTACTTATTCCCGTCTATATTCGTTGCTATTACTATTTCCTCTCCTTTCCTCTCATGTTCCTCTTCTCTAATTCTTTTTTGACTTATCTCGTGTTAAATCTCTGTCTCCTTGCACTTACACTTCTTTCCACGTGATTCACTAGCCACTTTTTATTTTCACCAATAATTTCGTTCTGTTCTGCTTTCCTTCTTCTCTTTACTCTATTTCTACAGTTTTGCCACAGTTTGTAATAATCTCTAGACATCTTAATTTGGATCATTCTGTACATTTCACTCTTCGAAGATTCTTTTATTAAAATTCTCGCCCATTTTCTTTTTCCTTTGAATTTTTCCCTTTCCTTCACCATTTCCTACTTTCATTTAGTTGACTTTTTACTCTATCTACTCTTGTTTAACAGTTTAATATCTTCTATTTCCGTCACATTTCTACATGCATATATAATATATGTATGTTCTTTACTTTGTCTCTTCCCGAATTTTCTCCCCTTCCCCGTATCCTTCTTACTAGTACATTTTGTTCTCCCTGCTTCCACCTTCCCAGTTCACTACTTCCATTCTAACTTTCTTATTCTCGCTTCCCTTTCTCCTGTCCCTTCTTATCATTTCTTCTTGTTTTTTATCCCAGATGGTAAATATTTTACTTTCCCCTACTTTCTCTTACCACATCCACGTTTCCTTTCAACATTTAACTCTCCTCCATTTCTTATTCGCCTTCTGTAACCTTTTCATCGATTGTTTTTCATAGAAATGACTAATTCCTTCATCCCATCCTGATCACTCTTTTCCATCCTCCACTCTCATCTTTTTCACTGCTCTTCCTTTATTCCATAGTCCTGTTTCTTTGAACCTTCTACACACTATTCTTCTACAATCCAACCAACGAAACGATGCAGTATGCGTATGCAAACAAAACGCAGGTGATTACATCAGTAACGTATGACGTTTCTGTCAAATTTTTAAAACTGTTCAAGTAAGATTTTAAAAAATTCCTTCGTTGTTATAAACAGCGTTTTTTATCATTATCGACAAATTTGTAAAAATGGTGGAATAAACAAAATGTTCATATTCATATTTGGAACTATACATTGCCGCAAGAATGCCCTTTAAAAGTACCGTACCAATGAAAATGACTAGTTTTGATTTCCCTGTTTCGCTATCATTGATACTTTAACACACTGAGCGCCGGCCCCGTGAAAACGCGGGATTCTGAGTCTGTGCTGGAGCGCCGGCCCCGCAATAATGCGGATTTATGGATTTCCGTTAAATTGTATATGACGAATATGCAATTAAAATGTACTATTTTACGAAAATGTATAATGTTTTGAATATTTTTTTGGCTACTCATTGATCAGATACAAGCGAATGGGGCCAGCGTTTGGGCTAGTGGCCGATACATTGCCGACGCTCAGGCTTTAAATGTCTCTTAGATCGCCGGCGCTCAATGTGTTAAAAGCATTGAATATTCGAAATGATTCGAAAGTAAATAGTTTCACTCGAATACTGCAATGAATGTCCGAAGAAACTGAAAATAATCTATCGTTACGATTTTTATACGGATTACATATCAATCATATTCAACGCTCGGTAGTTGTAGTATTAAAATATGCTATCATTCGATCGGTAATTTCAATTCGCTCCTGAATTCGATAACGTATGATTCTATTTACCGAATCGTCTCGTTGAACAGATTATGCTTTCTATGCTCATTGTCAGTCTTTCTTCTTTTCTCGCTGAAATATCAGCTCTGCTCTTCCTTAGCAGCGACACTGACTACTCTTCCTCCTTACGTCGCAGGATGGTTTCGTTCCCGTTCCCATTCTCCGCGATGCCTCTCTGTTCTCCCTGATCCGTTCTTTTCTTCTTCGTAGCCTTTATCCCTCCACTTAGACCACCTGCAACCTCTACTCTTACAACCCGTTCTCTTTTACCTTTCCTTAACATTAGTTCACACCCTTCCACTTACTGTACCTCGCACTCCCGCACACTCTCCGCTCGTTCCTTCCACTTCTGCTTCTGTGTCTCACTTGAAATTCTCCGCACGTTACACAATCGTTATTGCTCACCGTGCTACCACCACGCTACGCTACCCCAAAAAACATATTATTTTTGTTAGGATGAGGACATGGTCAAAGCCTTTGCCTGCTGTATTTATTGCTGTTACTTATGGCATTCGGATCACCTTTGTAATCATAAGACCAGTTATTAAACGCGTGACGTAAGATAAATTCGCATGTTATAATAACTTGCGTGACAAAGAAAAGCACGTTATCATTTCGATGATATGCTGTTAGCACTTCCGTCTCAACCCATTTGCATAATACGAGAGAATGAGAAATACTCCATTATCATCAAAATTTTTTATTTCTTATTGTATCCGAATAGTACAGTAATGATACAATAACAAAACAATTACGGTGGATTCTGAAAGTGAAAGCTTCACATTTAAAAATGAATCAACAACAATGTGCAAATGCACAACTTTTAAATGTACAACCAGACTAAGATTTTCTTCTAGATAATTTTGCTTCATTCTCGTGAAAATTTCACAATATCGCTTTGAATTTTTTATTTTTTAAATATTTTATGTCACTTTTTATTTTGAAGATAAAGAATTTATGTAAAAATATTGTAACGAAGTTTGGATAAATGCAGACATTCTGGTTGCCAACATAAGGATTTGTTTTATGAAATAGTGTATTTTCTTTGTGGAATAAGCAGTTAGATGATTATTACAATTACCCATATATGTATTGTTATTGTAGATTTATCATACGATAAAAGTAATTGTTCATAATAAATAGTTCCTTATGTTTAGTTCATAGTGGCTGCTCAAAAGATAGAAGATCAAAACATAAATATAACATAAATCGAAATGTCTTTTACCATTTTAGCATTTAAAATAGTTCAAGTAACCTAATTAGCTGATGACATTAAATATTCCGATGAACAATGAATATTCCGCCTTACATAGATATGTGCACACTTGCTCTTACAATAGCTCTGAAAAAGGAAACTTTACAATAAATATTTGTATACAATTATAGCTTAATTAATATTACAAGAAAGTAAGAGAGAGCTACTAGTAAGATAAAATAATTACAAAATATACAGTAAAAGACGTTGCAAAACAACAAATTATAAAAATATAGAAAGCATATAAAAGCATATTGTAATTATAATTGTATATTATTAGAGGTCGATTCGTGAAGATTACCTCAGCGTTATTTTGCTAGCGTTAAACTTTATGTAACAGTTTCTACTGCACTCTTCTGAATTTTGAAAAAGGAAAGTATGAATGAGCGAGCAACAAAAACAGCCGCACTGTTAAGTACATTCGACATGTGCCACGAGGTTTCTCTCAGTTTATCGTTCGCGTGTCCATGCTCGTATATCATTTACGCACGCTTAGAGAGCCAAATTAAATATCTGAAGCACGCTATCTTGCTGCGTAAATACCATCTCGCTAACTATTCCGACAATGACTTACGTGACGTTTACGAAACAATTTTTATATGTGTATGTATGTGCAACCTAAGATGCTTTAATCAAACAGTAATATCAAGCGATGTATCAAAACGATAAATAGCGATAATTTTCTTTATGGCATACACATATGTTGATTAAATTAGCAAAAAGTAAATCGAAATATTGCACGCTTCGGAAATTAAAAATATGACAGCCTATCAGAATTATTGGTATCGGTCGTTGACTTCTATCATGATTTAAGATTTAATAGATGCCGTGGTTGTCGCTATCTCCTAATAGCATTGATTGACTATCGTGCAACCGTATTGACGAAAATAGGTGCGAGAAGAAGCGCTCCTCCTTTCACTCTGACCAAGTAGAACTGCATTCCTTTCAGGAGCCTTCTTTCTATCGACACGTAATATACGTTCAAATATAATATTTTTGTCTGCGCTTAGAATGGTAAATTTTAGTGTTATTATAATAGTTAAATACTCATCGTTAACTTCAAATAAAATTAGTAAAAAGATTATCCAGCCTGTGAACAATTGGATGGATATCCTTCCTCATTTGTCTGTGTAATAACTGATTTCGTCAGACAACGTTATGGTAAAAAACATTCCCAAACATTTAGTTACATGCAAAATCCGTAATCATTTTAAAGTATTTCATTTTCCAAACGCCGAATTTTAGTTACTTGTCATAGCTTTCTTGTTTTCATACAATTTCATTGTGGTACTAGTGTATTATGTTTGTGTTTTATCTTTCCAATACTTTTTAATTTGATTCCGGATATTCTGATAAATAAGATGAAGGAAATAAGCATTTCTAACAGAATAAAATATTTGTTGAATGCTTACAATTGTATGAAACATTCGACTAAAGCAAAACGCATTGTATAACTAACTATTAAAGTAAAATAACAAATTATTTCTTGAATTACTAAAATTTCATCAATTTTATACGATTTTTAATGACTAACAATTTTGATGCCTTATTTCGAAATATTTACTCTTTATAAATAGAATTTTTAATTTAAAGTTGTTACACATTGAACAAAAGTTATATCAATCTCTACAAACATGTACGTATGTAAGTATTATTGTAATCTTAACTACATAATAAAAGTAATTTATAAACAAAAATTTTTTGACCATCTAAATGCACGATCTTAAATGGCATTCATTGTAGTCCTCAAAATAATGACAAATTTTAAGACAAAGTGGAAATAGCATTAGTAATATACCTTATGTTAATTAAGTAAATAGTGTAAACATAATGTATAAAAAGAAACAAGTGTTTTAACACATTTACAGCAGTTTTTAATAATTTCATATAAATATATTATCAAAAATGCACTTCTTTTTGTTTTTTTACGAATAAGAAGTTTTTCTGTGTGCAATTGATTTAATTGTACCGTTCAATATGTTTTACGTTACAATAATCAATAAATAATTCTTATTAATTTTCGCTTGCTAAAATGAATATTAACCTCGTTTTTCCTATCACACACCGTTTCATAGAAATTTACATTTTAAAAATAATACAATTTTCAATTTTTCAATGTCCTTTGTAGAAAATTATTCTCTATGCTTTCTCAGATAATAGTTCGGGGAGACATGAGGTGTCACCGGTGATTATTAATGTGAACAAAACTAAATAACTTTGCACCGATTGTGGGAGGAATGTTACGACCATTAATGGAGAGATTATTGCCCCTGTTTCGTATCTTGATAAACAATTTTGTTCTTTAATAAAAAAGAAAGGTACATTACAATTTTTATTAATGGTTTCTTAATGATTTTATGTTCTGAAATGATTATTATATTCAATTTAAAAATTATTGGGAGTAACGTTATTCTTTAATAGGGTTATAATTCTTCGTTTTTTGATACATTGTAAATTCAAGCAATATTTGAAATTATTCGCGTCGCAGTAATTTGATCTGTGTCTATTTTTAGCAAAATACGAGACTTATAAGTCTAACAAAATTTTATTAAAAATATTTCTATTTATTAAAAGCTACATTAAGTAAAAGAAACATTCATCAAATTTATTTCTTAAATTACGAATAATTAATTCAAGTAACTGGCTAATACTATATATTCAAATCGTGTTTCTAGGATAGCATACATGCTTACTATGCCAAACACTTATTGTTTCCAGTTTACTATGAAACTTCCTATGAAACATTTTTCTAAAATTTATCTTGGTATTAACGGTTTTGTAATTTCTGTTTTCTAATATAACTTGGTCGGTATTTTCGCCATTCAAGACATCCACGAAAGGACAAACTTATTCGTAAGGATAATACAATGAACGCATGAATTTTGTATCCAAGTTCGTCTTACGATATTTACGAGAAAAAGGTCAGTGTGAAACCAGTGGTAATATAGGCATACATATTTATGTCAGATGCATTATACGGATACTGACGCAAGTGTACACGCATGCGCGCTTACTAGTCGGTAGTTACGAGCATCTGCTACCCATCCAGCTCTATTTACCAATTGTGCTCGTTAATTTCACAACCTTTTGTTCCTTCGTGCTAATTAACCGGTTTAATAGATTTCATGCGGATTAAAATATCCCAGAAAAAAGCCGTGTTCTGATGTGAAAAAGTATTGGCATTCATTCTCGTACGTTACCGGAATTCAGAATCAACACTATATATCTATGTTCAGTTAAGTTTAAAACTACACAACATTCTAATCGAAATTAAATATCATCGTATTATCTAAATTCTATCAAACTTAACTTCAGAGTTTTATATAAATTATGTTTGAGTAGTTCCACTCTTTTCCTTAATTCACTTTTGCTTCGGTTTATTCATGATTAATCATCGTTTTCCGAACCAATTAAGAACTCGTAGCGGTCGAAAATCTGTTGTACATTCAAAAATATTCTGGCATACATTCCCTCAAAATATATACAATTTAATGTTTATGAACAACTCTGCCGCGAAATAGGAAATGGTGATAGAATTCGTTATTAATAAAAAGATACAGTTTTATAGTTTGTATACAATATGTATACTATACTATAATTTCATATCGTTGCAACAACTAACCATAAATGACATAAATAAACGATAGTATTTTCTTTAGGAAACTATTCTCTGTAAAACGACTATTGTTACATAAGATTAAACATTTAGTATAAAATTCTACTAAATTGTTACGAACAGTGGTCAACATCTTGCTTTACGATTTCATTGTAACTGCACTCACTAGAATTACTTTGTTATTAATAACTTACTGAAAACAAGGAAGAAATGTACAACGGAAAAATAATATTGAATTTAAACTCAAAGAATTGGGAAACAGTTATTTTTATTAACTTCCATTTATAATCCTACTCATACATCTACCACGATACTGTATGGCAAAGGATTAAGGCTACAATAGAAAATACGAAATATTAAAGATAGACAAAATCCGTAACATATAAAAAGAATTAAAATGTTCACTCAATTTTGAATTTAACCACATATGGAACTATGATAGTAAAAAAACGTTAGAATTCGATTATAAGCCAAATAAAAATGATTTACGCGTATTTCATTCGAAAATATTTGTATACATGATTGATGTTAAATATTATTAATATTATTAATAAAATTACTACCGCTGTCATGATCTGTTTTCATTATAATTGCAGAAAAAATATTAACGCATATTGTACTAATATATTTCTGGTGAAACTGTTGCTCGTGATTTTCCTTGACCCGTTTATTCAGCATAGCGAATGAAATATAAGAGATTTAATCTAATCAGTACCGGAAAGAAAATTATTTCATTAATCAACACCCAAAGCTTAACATTCGTAATTGCTGATTACATTAAGGTCTGCGATGCATCATACGTATTCATGTAACACATCCACGTGAAGTATTACATTACAGTTATCACATTATTACATATTACACTACTTGTTTAATAAACAGTTCATTCTGACGTATATTCGATGTAAGGAAATTGAATTCGTCAAACAGACTAAATAAAAATTTTTTATTTTTCGTTGTATCTTCATTCGAGTGTGATCATATCTTTCCTTATTAATTCTAAAAACTATATAACAACATAATAATATTGCAACTGCATTAGGCGTGTGAAGTGTACAACTTTGAAATCTACAAAAACCCGAATTTTCAAATGTTTCATTTGTCTTTATTGATACAGAAAAATATTACAAACAAAATTTCGATATAATTTCAATTTAAAATATTCTTTAAATATTCTTATTAAATATACTGTTATTGCATTTAAAACAATTGCGAAAACGAATGAAAACTCCGGTTAAAATCACTTTGAACATTTAAGAAGACTGTGTAATGATAAGTTTACATACCATTTCAATGATATTTTAGAATACTATCACTTTTTTGGTATTTAAAATATAATGTGAAATATTAGCATAATATACCAATGAAAGTTTGCGGTATTGACGTTTCAAACTGTCGTAAATCTTCACCATTTGGTGATCAGGCACTTCCGTCCGTTTATAAAATCGCAAAATATTCTTATACAACTGACGGAATTTGCAGACATTCGAAACCTTCGATAATTTTTGTTCATACCCAAAATTCGTCTTCCCAATTCCAACCGAAAAATAAACTTTTCTTTCCATCGATCAGTAACACAATATGCCGAATGACCGTTGTGGATGAATAAAATTATTTCTCCCTGATAATGCTTTTATATGGGGTTCAAATTGTTGAAGAAGAAAATTGAACCATTGAAAAAATTTATCCAGCAAATTTAATTGTTGAAGAAGAAAATAAATTTGCTGGATATGATCTTATTAAATACGTTTATCACAAAAATGTTAGTAACTATGTAAATAAAGTAAAAAAGACTAACATATTGCACTGTTTCACGGTATCCTCGTAATTGTAGAAATATAATTATTATGTATTAAATATTTATTTCACATGATTATCTGCCGCGTATGCGAACGGACACGCGTAACAATGCGAGATATAGTTGCAAAAAATAGGAGATATGTATTACCATTGTTTATTGTTCCAATATGCAACGAATAGAACTGATCCAAAAATATTATACAGTGACCAGATGAAACAAAGCGTTAAATAACGAGAGTAAATATCTGATATACTGGAACACTTAGCCTGCGATTGTCACAGGTGTGGTCGTTAAAAGGAGATAAAGAAACAGATAATACATATGATTCCGCAAAGCTTCGCAAATAATTTTGGTGATTAATACAGACTAGGAAGTCTCAACTTTTCATCCATCTAATAGCACTGATCTACAACGTGTAACTTTTTTTTCGCTACAGAAAGTTTAATAAATGATCTTAATAGTATTTCTCATGCTGTATACGAATATGTAATCCACTTGTCTCCATCACCTACAGTTGTCGAGAAAATCAATTTTGAAAAAAAAAAGATTATAGACATTTAAACATGTTTAAACAATGCTGAAGGACAAAACGACGCGCAAAACGCACCGATTTCTGTGGATATTTTTCAATTTATCTTAAAAACTAAGCATTTTGGAGAAAGTCTAATTTCAACATGCAATAGAGCAGATACCTACCTTGCGAAATCCGTAGCAGAAAGTTTAGTATCACGTTTCGTTTTCAATTGAGAGTGAAAAATACTTGCGCCAAATATAATGTGCCGATAGTGATGCTCAATGTCAACGCAGTATTTCGCTCAAGTATTTTTATTATTATTTTTATTCGAGAAAAACGGATTGCATATTCGAACTCAGCATGGATACTATTAACATCACCCATTAAACCTTCTGTAATAAAAATCGTCTTGACCAATATAATCATCACGTGACGCGATGTGGAGACAAACTAAATCATTGATACGAGATTACAAACTTACAAGTTTCTATTGAGAATTAATTACTTGATTCGACATTCAATTTACGAAAATATGGAAAAGTTATTAATAATTTGAGGTTACTAATACTGAGATGTATGGTTACAGATACTATATCCGTCACAAAAATTTTAGGTCTAGATGCATCTTAATAATTTTACAAGACATTCATATTGACCATGGAAATGCGGTTGGCTGACTATCGATGAATCGTTCGCCTTAAAGTCGTAATTTACCTAATGCGTACTCATTCAAAAATAAAATTAAAAGCCTTATCGTGTGGAAATATTAATATTTGCTTATTATAGAATACATTATAGCAGTTAGTTTTTGTTAATTTAAAAATTAATTTTAACGATTTTGTTCACCTAGATAAGTCATTCGGCACCCTGTGACTAGTGTCAAACGCGCCAACAACCACCAGGCAGTATTTCCACAGATACCCAACAAGAAACATACATCACGAATCGAACATGTAACTTAGTTTTTACTTTGATTTAACATTAGTGATTTGTATTAATAAATGAGAAGTAACCATACTAAACGAGAGTTATTTTGTCCTTGATTGCGTACTCCACACATACAAATACTTATTTTCATATTTGAATACCGCAATACTTTTAAATTTGTTAGTCTGTATCTTTATGGATTTCTGCAATATTTGCTCAGCTGATTTTTATTATATTAAATTATTTGTTATAAACGATAGAAACATAAGCAATTGTATTGTATTTGTAATAATTAATTACATAAAAAGTATTCAACGACATAACGTTCAGCTTTCACGTTACAAAAATATTCGGATAGAAAATGTATTTCTCGTTTAAATCATTTCAAGTAACGTTTTAATTCAATGTTTACGTCTTTAATGAAAATATATCGGCAATATTACGATTTCAATTGTAAGTCAACTTAAAACTAAAATTTCAACGTTGAGCATTGACTATCTAAAATACCACGATGAAAAGGAAATATAAGTTTTAGTAAATAACAGTTAGTAATTTATAATCACGGAAAAGGAAAATTTACTGTAAAATATAAAAATTTGGAAATTAATACGTAATTAGTATCGACGTCAGCAAACATCCTAGTAGTAGGATGTTGTTACCTGAATGTTTATCCCGCGGTTACGGTCGTCAACCGCGAATTATTCCGCGTTCAGTAATATAAACTCAACGCGATGCGCGGAATATTCCGCTTCGCGATGCGAATGAACTAAATAGCAAAGGTTAAGAAAGAAAAAAGTAAAGGTATGAATTAAAAGAAAAGAGAGATGCGTAATTATGATTTTACGGGTATATAAGTATCTGCTACAGTAATGTCTGTACTCAATTCTTATTGCACTTGACCGCAGAATATAAGCATATTTTATGTCAAGGGTGTCTATCTGGGTGCCCGCGGGCACCATAGTGACATTCCCCTCACGAAAAGTTACTCCCTCCACGCCTACTTTTACCTGTTGTATTCAACATTGCATAGAAGTACTGGCATACACAGTCTTGAGCAGCTCCTTGAGTAGAGGTAGTGGGGAGACCGCTATTTTCGAGTTACTAGCGTGAGGGGAGTAAGTTAGACACCTCTGTTGTATGTATGTAAAGTGATCTCGTGAACTTACTGAACTTTAACGTCTCTTTCTATGAAAACGGTTGAGTTCCGACCCATGGTTCCTTTAAGACTGTTTTTTCTCGTAATAAGTAGAATACATTGCATTAAGAAAAAATGTTGACGTCGAAATTCAAGGTCAAGGTCAAGGTCAATTTTGCACGGACTCTTTTTTCTATTAAATTTTCACCGATCCAGAGGTGTAGAATCACGATACCGTATTCTTTGCACTTCATTTTTATACACCCTCTATACAGAATTGTTAGATGTATATAGAATTCAATGTAGTAGCAGCGAAAATTTTTTGTGACTATCTCGAAAATTAGAGGAGAGCGGCCCTTCTGTTAGAGTTGGACTATATTATACTACCACAGAATTAAGATAGAATATAGCTACTATAATACTATTTACCTAACTTTCAAACAACTGGTATGTATGTAAAAAAAGATATATTAAATTATGCATTTTTTATAGTTACAAAATGCATCGAAGGTCAAGGAGGATGTAAGAGGTGCAGAGATGGAACATGTGCGAGATGTGCAGTTCTTTTACACCAGGGAACTTGTGTCGACTCTTGTCCACCCGGTCACATTGCAGACTGGTCAACCAGAGATGAATACATGGGCAGAGTTTGTAAAGAAACTGGATATATGTTTGGATTCACTGGTAGTCAGGTAGCCATCTTTGTAGGGGTTGTTTCTGGAGCAACTATATGTATCCTCATCATATTATGTGGAGCTATAATTGTGCATCGTAGAAAAAAGAAAACAGCTAAATTTATTCAACAGTTTGAGGATAGGTACATCCTAGTACATTATAATTATGAACTGTTAAAAATTAAACATTAATTATAAAGAAACTATATATTCACTATATATGTTTTAGTGCAGAGAGAAGAGAATTTTTAAAACATCTTGCATCACTTAGAGGAGAAGGTAATACCTTCCTTTCAATGCTCAATGATACTAGAAGACAAGTTAGAGAATTATACTATTCTGGAAATAATGGAGATGGGGCTGTTGGAATTCAAGCTTATAGGTATAATTATTTATTATATCAAAAATAAATTTTAATTTTTTTAATTTATAAATACTTTTCATATAATTGTGATTCATAGACCAGTCTTACGCGACTTAGCGAGGATATTAGTTCTTATTAATAGAAGAGATGAAGAAATACCAATTCCTCCAGATGATTGGCAAAGATTATTTTCTTGGGCAGAAAGGCTTCTAAGACGCTATAAAAGACACAGTTCTCCAGAAGTAAGTTATCTACTTTTTTAAATAACAATTTCAGAAGAATTAGTTTAAAGAATTTGTGTAAAATCTTTCTTCTCTTTCATGCAAGTCTTTAAAACATTTTGGTAAGTAAGACATATTATAATAGTAATTTATAGTCATTATACTGTGTACAAAAAGAGTGTAAAACATAATTAAATGTTCCATATTTTATATAAATTTTTTAATTTTAATTTTTAATTTTTAATTTTTTAATTTATATAAGATAATATAATAAAAAATGTTATTTTATATTTTAAGGTGGCTCAACTTGTGACATTCTTGCAACAACCAGCAGCATCAGTACAAACAAACACACCACAACAAGTAACAATCACACAATCACCTCGCCCATATGAGCTGAGAACTGCTGCAACTAATCTGACTACATTCCAAGCAAATATACCACTTACAACATTTCAAGCAAGTGACAAATCAAGTATAAGTCCTGCAAGTTCCAGTCTTGGATATGTAAAAGACAGTCCTTTAAGTTCCAGTCTAGGACAGAACAGTTCGGGAGTATATCATGAGAAACTTAGTCCAAATGGATCCAGTATAGGACAAACAACCCCATTAGTATATGACAACCAAAAGCAAATAAAATCATCGAATATACATTTTCAAGAACTTGCCATTTCAACTTTTAATCATACTTTCACTACTGGTGCAACATTAACAGAACCCACTTGTGAAATAGATCACTGTGAAACAACTGGACTTGATCATGAATTAAATCCACAATGGGAATTTCAAAGTTCTACAGAGGCTGCTAACTACACAATTCTATCCGATTGGTCACCTGCCCGTGAATATTTGATCGATGATTTCACAATTCTTGGTTTTCGACCTCAAGATGAAATTACTACGGAATTGTAAATAACATATTGTAATGTCTACGCATGTATATTTGTTTATAAATATGTATACGTATGTATACATATGTATGTACACATGTATATTTCTTCATATATATATTTAATTAATTTTCTATTTTTGTCATCAATGAAAAGCTCACATATTAAAAAAATATTCAAAATCTAAACTAAATAATAGAGAAATGCGAAAGATTAAATAAACAAATGCTCTTTTCTCAAGAGTTCTATCATTTAATATTAATCAATCTATTTATGCAATTGTGGAATCATGTATCTTTATTTGATACTAATTATATTTTTTTCTTGAAGATAAAATGATTTTAATGTTTTTATAAAATAATTTTTAATTTTTACTATTTCTACTTGAATTATCTCTCCTAATATCATATACTATTATTAATTTTAAAATATTCTCATTTTATAAAATATTTTATTTTATTTTTCAACTTTTATTTTTTTTTCAATTCATACATTTGTACTATTATATCAGAATTAAAAATTTATTACTATAAAATAATGTTTTGACAATGAGATTGAGACTTTACCGAAACATGTTTTAATAAATGAGGATTTTGGAAATGTATACTCAACTGTATTTTAAAACGAGTTATTTGTGTCTATAAATATATTTTTACAAAATCATGTTTTCAATTAGTTTTTTAAAATCAAATTTAAAATATTAAATACACTTTCTAGTATTTTAAACATTTAATTTGAGCAAAAGAATCTTAAAATAATGAAATAAATTAAGAAAACTTACAAAACCTTTATATCAAAAGAAATAAAGTATTCTTTTATGATTTTAAAATTTAAATCTTCATTCTTAAAATATAAATAGTTCAAATTTAGGAACACATGTAAGTGATCATTCTCACAAATATTATTAATTTTAAACACTTCCTAAAGATGAAAAAATATTATTCTTGCAGATGAAGTGAAAATTATTTTGATATATAAATTTCAATTTTTATGAAGAACACTCCTCAAGACAGTTCTTCTCTTTATTATTGCCAAAATGAACTTGAATTGATTAAAACCAAAGGATCCTCATACCTTATTTCATAGATTATAAGGTATTGCAAATTCAGGGTATAATCTACACATGCCTATATATTTTCACGTATTGTAAATAACTTATAATCGGGTAAAGTCGAAAGTTACATGGAAGTAGATTAATTATATGTAAGATATATGGCAGAATTAAATTCAAATTTTTCTTCGTGCATACAAAATTATTGATCATCTTAATTCAGTCATTCCAACTGTTTAATATTAATTACTCATAACCTTTAAATAGGTAACGTGGTAAACAAATATTTTGAATTTCGATACATTCTTAAGCACAACTCGCAAATATGATATATTTTTCAAAATGGCGAGAATAAGAAAATATATAAAAACTTGATATTCTTTCGAAATATACATTCTGATTTTTTTATGTCTTATTGTAAGTATTATGTTTATATAAAGTACCCGAACGTGTACACACATTTAATAATTTTTAATTATTTTTCCTACGGTTTTCTGAATTCATTATAAGAGAATCCAGTTCTAACTATTCGATAATATTGCGATTAAGACGAGAAAAGCTGTTTCGATGAGTCCATCCTTCAACTTGTTTATGCTTTATTGGAACTAAATAAGATTACCTTATTCTAAGTTCAATTTTGATAGTGTGATTGGCATTGTGTTTATGAACTTTTGTTTCTGCGTGTTTTTCACGCAGAAGTAAAAAATTGTAACTGCGGCCACATGTTCATTTGTCACTAAACCGCAAAGTGTATGATGTAAGAACCTTGATAAAACTTTATAAATAAGTAGGAAAGAAGGATATTATTCCTTATATGTGATTGGTTAACAAGATATTCAATTATAAAAATCGTGTTTCATCCATCATTGAATTAATTATTTTTGTAATCTTCGCCTTTTCAAAAAGGTTGTAACACTGTAGTAAAAGTGTCTTCATTGTATTGTGGGAAATCCAATCTTAAGTGTAATAATATTTTATCCTAATTAATTAATATGAAAATAATATTTGAATTGTAAGCCTATATTATTTCATATAAAAAATTGTTCATAATGCAGTAGTTTATAAAAATCTAAGTGACCTTCAAATTTCAAAGAGATTTACATGTATACAATGTACGTTTGATAAAATAGTAGATTTTAGGATTGGCAATAAACTATCATTTTTTATTACATTCAAGACCATTATATTCAATAATTTACTTCTCTTTTGCACAAAAGCAAGATTATAGGTAATAAATTCGATTTACTTGCTTGTAATCATTCGGTCTCTATACCAAAATAGAATTTTATTTCATGTGGACTTCTTTTATGTTTTTATATAACTTCATCAGTTATATATTGCATTTGTACATATTTCTATCACTAAAGTTTGTTTAACTCATTGAATTGTTTGCATAATTACATAATTGCATATAAGATTAAGAATATTCAAATGCATAGTATAATAAATAAAATTAATAAAACTCAAATTATTAGAATATGTGCTATTGTTGCATTCTATTAATCCATCAATTCTTAATTCAATAAATTAATCCTCAAAGGTTCGTACCTACATATAGACTGAAACTTAAACTTTCAAGAACTTGGACTATTTTATTGTTTATTACTAATGAATGGAAAAGGAAACTAGGATGAACTATGAACCATACTGCTATATAAAAAAGAAAGAATAAGAAATTTATTTAAGTCTATTGTGACCTATCAAAGTATTAATACTTACAGGATTAATAATATATGTCTATCATAATACTCAGAATGATTTTTCATTTAGCTTTTTTCTAATGAAACATTTTTTACATTACCTTATGAATGTTTTAATGAAAGTGAAATAAGAAATATGTATATATGTTAATCTTGAAAATTACGAATAATTTAATATAACACATTATTACATTAATATGGTATTAATTTATTGTAATCATCTATTAATTAGGAAATAAAAAGACCTGTTTTGCAAGCAAATTAAATAAGTACATGAAAGTAAATCAATGTTGTTTGACAAAAATCAATTGTTTTCAGTCTTGCTTTTGGCAAAGCAGAAAAGAAGGGAAAAATTATAGGATGACAAATATAAAGGAAATTTATATGTATAATATCAATTACATTTTATTGTATTCAGTTTAAGATTTTAAGATTTTTTAAACATTCTTTAAATGGAACCTATATTTTTTCACATAAATAAATAAAGTATATAAGATAAATTTAATCATATTATAACGTACACTATTTAATTCTATTAGAAATGCAATCAATGATATGCATAGTTCTACAATATAGAAAAGTATCTCAGTGAAAAACAATATATATTACTTTGCGTTCTGAAAATATGGGCAACATTTAAAGGAAGTGTTGAGACTTCTTATGTATGTGTACAGGTAGTTCAAAAAATAAAACTAAAATTATATAAAATAGTAAATATGCAAAATTTGTACAAATACACTTTCAGAAATTTTAACATTATAATAGAAAAAAACTGATATATTCAAATATTTAGTATTGAAAATCTTGATGTGACATTGACTGACTAAAATTAGTTTTGATTAAAAAATACAGATTTTCATTCACTGTTTTGTTATAATGTGAATCTGATTTTCTTCTATAAACATAGTTAGTAATTCAAGACCCATTGTAAGCATATAATAACAAAAAAGGAAAAAAAGAAAAATGACTTCAAAAGCAATAATTGATTTAAAATATTATCAAATAATAATTTTTACAACAAAATTTTTTATGTTTCTAACAGGATATGTTGCGTACAAAGTTCTGTCAGTTCACTTTACTTATCCAATTTGATAAAGTATAAGATATGATCACTTATTTTTTGAACAACCTTTAGTAATGTGTGCTGCAAATATATGTCTGAATTTATGTGTGTGTATACATTAATTATAGATCCAATTTATAATGATACCAAATAATTATAATTGATTTATATCAATACCATTTATTTACTTTTTATTTTACATACATTTAATAATAATTATAACATAAATTGCTATACTAGTCAATATTTTCCTTTATTTAAAGATATAATTTATAAAAATCATATTTTCATATTAATGTAAACAAATTTTTCTATGCTAATTAAAAATCTCCACTATATATTTTTAGCAATCATTAATGTATAAAGTGTTATTATCTTATGTATAAGAAATTCACCAAAATTGTACTAATTAAAATATTTTGTTACACATCTCTTGTTTGTTGTTTATGCATATGTTAGTTAATATTGAAAATTTTCGCCTTAATATCTTATACGCCTTCCATTATTTGGAGCAAGTTTATAAGACAATTTAAAATATGTATTAAGACTATTCTTTAAAAGAAAACATCGCAAAGTACATTTTAAATAATATTATTGTACATATATTTATACTGTAATATACAGGATGATTTTTATAAAATGATCAATATAATTATCTCTATAAATTGAAAGCATATAAAAAAAACTGTTCACATGAAAAATCTATATTTCCAAAGTAACAACATGTTATATGAATTATCATTTCTCAGACATTTATTAAATGGAATCTTATGAAGAATTTAATTGGACGTTTTAATGGAAAGTTCTTAATACTAGAATATACAAAATTCAATAGTTTATTTCATGTGTTGAACATAAATCTGTTCAATTGAAAAGGCGGAAAGCCTTTTTTTCATAAAACTATTATCTGTATTAAAAGCTTAATATAGGTTTCCATTTAAAGAAGTAAAGTAACCTGTAAGTATTTTTAATACATAAATGAAGGCACATTTAAATAATTAACTGAATATTTTTAGAAATGACTCATTAGATCATTTTATAAGATTATCTTTTTAGACAAAACCAAAATGATTGGTTGTATGTACAAATTCATGTAAATACTTCCATTTCATTAGAAAAGAAGTGTTAGATATAATATATGTCTTTATAAAATATTAATTTTTTATGAATTATTAATTTTTTTATCTGTCCCTTTTCCTTTTTAATACATTTTTTGAAATATGAAATTATTATTAAACATTCTTAGTATCTAATCTTTTAGTCATATATTAATTACAATGTTTGGAAACTAAAAATAATGGAGTTGTACAAAGAGTAATATATTTAATATAAAACTTTTTCATAATTAAAAATTTCTACTAATATGTCAAGAATTATTATTTCATATACAAATTATGCTAATTAAAATATTTTAATACATACTCCATTTGTTCATATATACTCTAATTGATATTATACATTCTATTATAATCTTGTAATATACATTTATTATCTGTTCAAAACCAATGTTGTATATTATAAATGTTTCTAAAATCTAGTACACAAGGTATTATATAAACAATTAGAATTCACAAAATTGTAGTAAAACTTAGATCTTTAAAAGTAATACAATTCCAAATGATAGTAAATAATTAATAAAATATGATACTAAATAATTTTAATAAATAACACATTTTACAAAAAAATAACAATAATTAAATAACACATTTCGGATTATAACAAATTTCACCTTTTTTTAATATCCCTTTGGTAAATCTATAATTTGTATTTATATATTACTGTTGATCACATGTTTTCTACATTTCTAAAATACATTTCAATTAAATTTGTACTTATTTACTCAATATTTCCTTCACTTTCCCAATAGTTCAATTTTAGTTGTGTAGGAACATTCGATTTCGTCTTAGCAGTATGAGTCTCGTAGCAGTATGATTTAAAAAACATGACATTTATAAAAATATGCAATTGATCTTTATAATGTAATATGTACGTAAAATAAATGTAGAATATTCTCCTATAAATCGATTTCCAGAGCAATATAAAATTCAAAATAAAATTATATCATTAGACTATCAGTGACATAAATTGACAAAACGTGATATCAACTGTATCTACCTTACTTTTTTCCTGTTTGTAGTGCGCTCGGAATATAATATAATTCGCGACATTTTTATTTAGATTTTGCCTGTTTAGTCATTCCATGAGTAGATCGCTAAATTTCGTTTTTAATTAGTAATAAAAAATAAATCGACAAAGTATGATTCAAGCAAGTAGTATGGGTTTGATGGTTCTTTTGAAATATAAG
This sequence comes from Nomia melanderi, assembly GCF_051020985.1. NCBI lineage: Eukaryota > Metazoa > Arthropoda > Insecta > Hymenoptera > Halictidae > Nomia > Nomia melanderi. Next base: position 429,623 of record NC_135007.1, on the reverse strand, counting down.
TATCGACGTATTTGTAAATTGGCGGGTTTTTATACAGGAAGCTATGACATAGCGCACGCAGCCGGATGTTGCGCGCGCATGCAGAATGAGCTAACAAAGGACACTTGACGCATTGTATTTTGACATATTACAAAATAGACAATCTATTTCCTGATCATTCATCAAGATTTTGTTTTTCATTGTGGCACGCCGGTTTATTGAGTGATTTTCACATAGGATTCGATGAAAAATTGGCTGACTAAATGATGGTACCAACGCGTAAGTTCGTACGGGGTGGGTGAGGGACGCCATGACAGTCGTGTCGTATTTTCTGTTAACAGCGAGGACGTAGACCCTTGTCAGTGTTTTCGTGAAATTGTTGCGCAGTTTGGCGTCTGTCTGGATCAAAATTGGCACTCCCGTTTCCTAAGTTTCGAGGACTCTGGTTTGAATATATTCTGGAGGTGGAGGGCGAGGGCGCGTGGCCATTATCAGGGATTTGCTTGTGGGTACCCGTGGCGAGGTGAGACGTCGAGAGGCGGCGAAAGGCGTCCCCCCCTGCATCGGGACGCGTGTCTCCCTGTGTACAAGACGGCCTAGGGCCGACGGAGCGAGATGCCAGAACCGCCGACGGCACCGTACACCACGTGAGTCCACTTTCTGAGCTCTCTCGATTATCGCTTCGACACTCTCGAATCCTACAAATCCCCTTGCCCCGAATCCCGAGGAACCTCCATTTTGTGGCCTCTTGTTCTCATTCTACGAGTCATGATAATTGACGCGTCATATGCCTAAGGGACACCAGAAGATGGTGTCCGTGAATCCTCTCTCAAGTGCGGGGGGATCTACGGCAAGTCCTAACAAATGTGGAAATACAGCTGCGTACTTGTACGAGCCACTGGTACGCTACATTTTTGTGTTTCACTCTTTATGTTTCTCGCTTTCAAAAGATCCTATAGGATGACTCATCTTTTCCCGCTCACTCGACAAAAAAAAAATTCTTAAATATTTTCGAGGTTAAAGTAACCATTTTTTTTCTGTCTACAACATGCTGATCATTTCTTTCCCGATATTAACCTATTATATGAACATTATGTAATAATAAGTTTACACCCAATGAATTCTGCAAAATTCATTATTCTTAAACAATTGATTCCCGTTTAACTCTAAACTGCATAATTTCGAGGTTAAATAGAAAGATTTATTTTACTAAGTAGCTTCGAACATATAAAGGGTAATAATTATTTTATAATTAAATGTATTTTCTGTCGCTTGATAAAAATATTGATCTTAATAGTGTTAAATATTTGATTAAAAATACAGTACTGTACCCATAATATATTCGATATTAATGTAATTTGTCTAGATGTAAGAACTGCTATTAGCTGTTAATACAGAACCTGAACTGTTTTACAGGATGAAAAATGAAGTATATCAGAAACATTTAGTTAATATACATCAGTGAATCAAGATGAACAGTGAGCAGCATGCATTGCCAGCGACTACGCAGGCACAACAAGAGGTAAGAATATTTTTAATTAAAACAGGCTATTTACCAAACTACAAATGCGCAACTGATACATGATGTTAACAACTAAAGTTCAAATAAATTGTAAAACATGATCAAATTATTATTGATTATAATATATTTTTGAATGTTCACACAATATTATGTTTTTTAGATTCAATATTTATGATACATGAAAGTATTCATGAAGTATACATAATTTATATTAACAACTTTTGTAAAGCTATGTTCTGTTCTTTTTGCTTGTTTTTCATGCATTATTGTAGTATGGTTACGTACTCACATTTAGCAATACAAAATAAAATTATCTGTAGCAAAACTCTGTGCACATATTATAGCATTTTCAACTTAAATTTGACTGCTTGTAGCACCTTTTAATATAGTAGTTTATGCTTGAATGTTTTATATTTATTTGCTTGCCTTTTTTTTGTAACATGAATTATGGACGCTGATAGTATTATGTATCATAAGTAATAAGTTTATAAAGGTGGTATAATGTGTCTTTAATTTTTATTATAAATTTGCAAAGAACTTAAATAATATAATCTTCTAGCGTTATTAATACATTATTAATAGTTTTGAAAATTTAAAATTAGATATGTAACTTCATTATTTATCATTTTTAATAGCTAAATCTTATTTGTAATAATGAATATATTGACAATAATTAAAACGTAATTTCTAGCTTTTATGCTTCTAAAAATGTGGAAATGAATCTAGCGCATTTGTTGATTGGAATTGGACCTGGTGCATGCTATTGCATGCTTTATCAATGTTGTATAAATGTTTGAATGTATATCGGTAGGATGTAAATGCGGGTCAAAGTGGTCGTCCTTCATATCCAGGTGGTTTGGCTACAGCAACTAGTCTTGGCAATGTAGGGAGTACCCCACATTCATCCGCAGACCTGCGTGTAGGTACAGCAGTAGCGTTAGCCTCCTCGGTAGCTAAATATTGGGTCCTCACGAATCTGTTTCCTGGACCGCTACCTCAGGTCTCAGTCTATCACCATTCCCACCACAACTCCTCACACAGGAGTAGTGGAAGTGGAGAGACATCTTCCAAAGATCCACCCTCTTCATTGAACCAAGAAATGGCGTTAACTTCCAGCTCGCACCATCAGTCAACACCTGCGCATCATCATCACCAACCTACAGTTAGCACTAGCAGTCATCATAGTTCTTTACAACCAAATCCTCAGGTTTGTTTACTTAGAGGTATGCACTCTGCAATGTTTAGTTATTGAGTGTAACTTATAGAATATCCAGGTTAGAGTTCCATTTTGGAGGAATTGTGGTAGCATAGTGTCTACATTGTATGCGATATAAGTGTGAGTAGGTAGCAAAGTTATGTATTATAATAAATATATGTAATATATTTGAAACTTTAAAATAATTTTACAATTGGCTTTTTATAAAAGTTTGTTTGCTATATCAGTTTTTCATTTTATTGCATATTATCATGTATTAATTACTATAAATTATACGAAACACCTAAAATGGCCATAAAAATTGAAACTGATTTTTATTATCATTATTATGCTTGTGCAATTGTATTAGTAAACAAAGTATGTAATGTAAAATATATTGTGCATCAAAATGTGTAACATTTTTAATCATTTAATTATCAGCTATATATTCTTCCCTTTTAAAGAAAAATAGTAATTCTTATTTTGTGTTTTATTTAGCAGATTCCAGTGTCTCTGCCAGGCCTTAATTTAGACGGAGCGCATATACCTGCTAGTGTCAGTCATTTGCAGGCAGCACATGCACAAATGCAACAACAAATACAGGCACAACAGCAGCAGTTGCATCAGCAACAACAACAGCCGCAGCAGCAGCAACAACAACCACAACAGCAACAACAGTCTCACCATCAAATGCAAAATCATCAAAATGCTCAGAATAATGGTCCAACTGCACATAATCAAAACGCACAGAGAGACGATAACAAAGTGAAAGATGAAGGTGGAAGTTGCACAACTGAACGTTGTAGCGACAATCAAGTTCACTGTCAAGTTCAATGTGACCTTCAGTTACAAACATCTCAAGATATACAACAAAGCCTTATGCAGCAACAACAACAACAGCAACAGCAGCAGCAACAACAGCAGCAGCAGCAGCAGCAACAACAACAACAACAACAACAACAACAACAAATTGGCGTAAATATAAGTGGAAATTCTTCAACCGAAGGTGGAACTCAAAGTAATGCAGAAAAGCCTGAAAAAGAAAAGGAGCTACGTCAACTAAACATGACTCAGTGTGTATACAAAGTTTCTTCGTTTATTAAATATAATAATTTTTATGGTATAAGACACGCTATTAATAATTTATGTGTAGATTTCAAGTGCCAGATTTGAAACCAGGGGGTCATATGATGGATGTAAGAACAGCTGATGGCTCTGTCGTAAAAATTAGTGCTGGAAATGAACAAGATTTAGCAAAAACACTTGGTGTTGAAATGGTGCAAAATATGTATAAGGTAGAACATAATTCAGCATTTTATATAACACTTTCATTTTTAACCCATAATTATAAAATTTACTCTCTATTGTTTAGGTTAATGTTGAAGATATTAATCAGCTTCTAGCATATCACGAAGTATTTGGAAAATTGCAGAGTGAAATAGCAGCTGGTACCACCTTAGTTGGAAGTACAGTTCCTACTCAAACAGTTACCACTATACAGAATGGAACACCAATTGTACAACAGGTACAATTAAATAAATTTGACATTAAATCAAGTGATGGAGAAGCTACTCCAGGACCAAGCGCATCACCTGTGTCTGTTGGAAGTCATGCCTGCGAAATATGTGGAAAAATTTTTCAGTTCCGCTACCAACTTATTGTACACCGTCGTTATCATACAGAAAGAAAGCCTTTTACGTGTCAGGTATATACAGTATATTATTTATGTATTACTTATTGTTCTGTATCATTTCCATTCATTACAAATACTTACATTTTCTTAAATTCTACAGGTGTGTGGCAAGGCATTTTTAAATGCAAATGATTTGACACGTCATGGTAAATGTCACTTAGGTGGATCTATGTTCACTTGTACAGTGTGCTTTCATGTGTTTGCAAATGCACCATCGTTGGAACGTCATATGAAGCGTCATGCTACTGATAAACCATATAATTGTACCGTATGTGGGAAAAGTTTTGCAAGAAAGGAACATTTGGATAATCATACACGTTGCCACACTGGAGAAACACCGTACAGGTATATCTACAGATCCTTTTTCTTTATTGGATACAAATTGATCATTCACCAATCTAGAAGTGTTTCTATATAACTCAACTTTTTCGATACTACCAGTGATCATAGTTGTCTGTCACAAGTCAGCCTTACTATATAATTGATCAATTACAGTTCCTCGATTCTTAACGCTTAAATTTTGTCTCTGCATTCAAAAATGTTCATTTATTCTATACTCGATGCTCTTTTTATTACAGTGATGATTGAATAACACACAATTGTATTTCATCATCCTTGTAAAAATATAACAGTAAACAGTGCATTTCGCAAAAATGATTATAAATAACTTTTATGAATACGTTATTTAATAAACAGTATATGTTTGCCGGAGTCAATATTAAAACTATATAATTTTGTATATTAAATATGGTATAAGTGAAATTAATGAATTTGTTGTTTTGGATTTTAGATGCCAATATTGTTCAAAAACATTTACTAGAAAGGAGCATATGGTAAATCATGTTCGCAAACACACTGGTGAAACTCCGCATCGATGTGATATTTGCAAAAAGAGCTTTACTCGTAAAGAACATTTCATGAATCATGTTATGTGGCACACGGGAGAAACTCCTCACCATTGCCAAGCCTGCGGCAAGAAGTACACACGTAAAGAACATCTTGCGAACCATATGCGTTCACATACCAATGATACGCCATTTCGTTGTGAAATATGCGGTAAGTAAACCACTTTTCGATTTATTTTTTAGCATAAAACTTGAAGAATGCCACACATTAGCAAGCGATAACATTAATGTGACAACTATGAAATTAAATAGAGAAATTCTTATTTTCAATTACATTTTGATGCAAATGAACGTTTTGATGAAATTTTTCTGACAAAAACCTGTCTAAATGTAAACTTCTATAGAGAATTTAGAACCCTTTCGGTGCTGTAGATGTGTATTCATGAGATCGGACACTACAAATAAGTGTATTTCCCGTTGCAAGATTAATTTTATATAAAGTTGTGCATGTTTAATGGTCACAGATTCGGAACCATATTGTAACCACTACTTGGGAACGTAGAGTTCCAAAAAATAATTGCTCCTTCTTTAGCTCGATCAAGTTTAAATACGTTGAAAGGTAAAGAGAGAGGCGTGGTGAAATCAATCGTTGAATGTCCCATTACAAGACTGTTTTTAATTTATTTATCTCACTATCTGACATGGAAACCGACTCTGTAAAGTCAATTTTAATAGTTGACGACTGTTCATTAAGCAAGAAGTGCAATTACATAGCTGTATTTGCAGTAAGTCTGTAATATAAAACAACTAAAATTGTTCTATAGAAATATTGAACGCTGAAGTGCATCATAAGCAGAATCATATTATACATGATCAGTACTTCAAATCAGTACTTCAAAAGTATTTAGCATCGAAAGGGTTCATTATACGATCTCAAACTACATGTTATTAAACATAGTCTGAATAATGTGTTCATGTTCATTTTTATGAGATGAATGTCGTCAGTGTATTGACGACTTCTACATAAATATACATAAGATGTGTAAAAGTTAAAATATTTGACGTTTATATATTTTTATGATTGTTAAAATTGTCTGCTATAAAATAATTATTAAAACTATTTGAGCTCTCCCACTAACAGTAAAGAGAAAAACTGAACACATCAAATTCTAACATAAATAGAAGATTAAAAAAACAAAATATGTAGTGGTTTGTAGGATTTTTCTACTACTCAAAAAAATGTTTACAATCCTATTATCATTATTGTTTTGACGGATATAAATTATTTTCGTAAAGTCCGGTTTGTAGTACAATTAATTTAGAATAAAAATACTAGTTCTTTATAAGTTTAATATGTGGTCCACAAACTTTTCGTCTTAGTTAACGCCTTGAACATGCTTTGGCATGTTCCGTATAATATTTTCGCAATATTCTGGTGTAAAAGAATGCTACTGTTCATGCGGTCTTTGTTACAACTCAATATCGATGGGGGCACACCGCTGTATTTTTAAATGTACCCAAACATTTTTAATAGGATTCATATCTGACTCTTAGGCCCAGCATTTCATGGTTTGAAATGGTTGACCCCTTAGTCAATTTTTAACACTTTTACCAGAAGGGGTAACTTTTACCATCATTGTCGTATTGAAATATGATGTCACACTCTGCTATCGGTATGTTTTCAGTTGTTCCCGACAGGATTTCTTGTACAATGTCTTCAGAGACATACTGATTCATTATCTCCTCGATTTGATGTATTGGGCCCACATCTTGATACATTATACACGCTCGTTACCATAATTGAACCGTCATCAAATTATAATTATTTACTTAACATGCCGTGGCAATAGAGGATCGCTCTTTCTTTTTCAACACCATGAGCGTTCATCTGATGAAAATCGATCTGTTTTAAATTCATCCGACCAAATTATATTTTTCCATTGTTCGATAGTCCAATTGCTACGTTTTCATACAAAATATGAATGGGCCATTGTATTTTTCTGTGAAAGAGCATGCTTTTTTCCCTTTTTGATTGCTGTAAAATTTATATCTTTTATTACTTCTCGAGCCATTCATTTACTAAATTTGTTTCCCGTGTCGCTTTTTCATAATTTTGTAGCTATTGATGCTGTTGTTACAGTTTCTGAATTGATTTACTGTACTATTCTTCTCTTCTCCTTGGTAGATAACAATTTCGGACGAGCTCTAAATATGTAGGAACATCACTGCAATACCATTTCCGAATTTTTTGCACCACTGACTGACTAGTACCAAATTTCGTAGCAACTTGTCGCATTGATAAACCACTTGTAAGTTGAGGAGAAATGATACCATCTTTTATATAGTGATAACGGTTTCATTGCGATATATTAAAAGACTGTGATGTATGTTTTTGTATAAGCTACGAGAAACTAACTAGATACTAGTACAAGGTCATGAATATCAACATTAGTTGTAGAGAAGGTTCGTGTTTACAATTGTTGAGTTCAAGAACTCAGATGCGGTACAAAACTGATTCTACGAAAATAATTTGTATTTACCAAAAGAATGATGATGACACGGAGAGTAAAATTTTGTTAGAGACTCAAAACATCCTACATGATATTATTATATATTTTGCATTTTCATTATTCTATATGTAAACATTAAGTAAAATATTATTTACGTTAAAATACCACATGTGTGTTCAATTTTGCTCTTTACGCATGTACAGAGCATTTTAAATTATATGTTACGAGCACCAGTGTCATTCTACACCTTTGATTTGATGTAAAAGGATGTAAGAAAGTGACCGCCAAATTCATTCGGACCTTGAAGAAAGGATTAAAATTTTATATTGCTATATCGTATTCTACTTATTGTGAAGGTATATAGCGAGAGTGAATAGTTTGCTTGCAAATTGTTGATAAAATTCCTATAGGAGAGTGAAGAAATCCAGTGTACTTTTCTGGTACCAGAATATTGGTTAGTTAGGATAACGACTGCGTTTCATTACGGTGAAAAAGGTCAAAATGTAACGAAATTTGGCAGAGGTGGAAGTCCTATGATGTCGATTGACCCATTGTGTAATAGAAAAGGCTACAGATATCGCAAATCCTTACTCTTCCATGCGAATTTCAATAATAATTCGCAATCTAACTATTTATTTCCCACCCATGTTTCCTTTCAAACTATTTACCTCCGTCACGAGTAAAATACGATACAATAATAATAAATTTTAACCCTTGTCTTCCAAGTCGGAATGAATTTTGCAGTCATTTCCTTAGATCTTTTTTACATCAAATTATAGGTGTAGAATTACGCAGCAGCAGTTGTAACGTATACTTTAGAAATACTTAATACATACGATCAATGAAAACTTAATATAATCTGGAAAGAAGTTCTACTTGGAAAGTAAGTTACGAACGTTAAATAAAATTTGTCGAGTACACTTAAATACTTATACTTTGGTCATAAATATGTTTATTTTACAAGTTATAACAAAAGTAAAATGAATTAACAATGATAAAATTTCATCCACATATGAATTCAAATAGAGTTGTACTAATAAAGCACATCTCTTTTAATCAAATTAATATAAATTCTACAGTCTAATGATTACTTTTATCTGTTTTTATAAATATTAATAGTTATACAATATTAGTTCCCTTGTATAACACTTTTATGCAAATTGTTGTAGCATAACAGTAAATTACATTATTCTATATTCTGTACTTACTTTTTTATGGGTAGATCATCTTCTATTGAAATGTATCACCAGTTTCATGATATTTTCTGTATTTAAAACAATTTTTTAGCGTAACTGCAAAAAATTATAAATATCAAGATTTTATAGTACATCATCATGTAAATTGTTAAAAATGACAATGACATTTGGAGCAACTGTAATGATAATTGTGTATTGATTTTGATCTGTCTATCAAAATGATAATGTTTACTTTTAATAATTTTTTGACTACAGTTCAATTGCATGATTCTTTATGCTATAACAGTTATATTATTTTCTATTTTTGTTTATAATTTATTATTTAAAAATCAAATTGCAAGCTCGTATTAACGTTAATACGTTAATGGATTTTTTAAGTTTCTACATTGTTTTATTAAATAATTACATTAAACGATCTTAAATACTTCCATATTCGGTGAAATTATACATATGCAGATTAATGAAGTTAAATTAATTAACCTGATCAATTAAAACACCTATATACACTTACACTTCCAATACATTGCAGTACGAATTTTAATTTATTAATTTGTAATCACAGTGGTTGACTGTGTATTTAATAACATAGTATTTAACTAAACAGTTTCGTACGACTGCAATTTTTACATATGAGTAATCCCTTGAGCACTTTGTTCTACTGCTAGGTGATTTAGAATGAAACACCATTATAGGAACTTTCCTGCAAATGACATTTAAGGACGAAATGCTATTAGGCCCGTTCCACATAACATTCTTATTGGTTTCTTGTTTTCGATGAAGATCGAGATACGACCGACAGTGTATATCAGGCTTTACAGTAGTTTTCTCCTTTACTTCGTGTTGAATGACCATGTACATTATTGTCACGGTATGACTATCTCAAAATTTTTCGATTCGTTTTCTTAAAAATCTACACTTGTGTCTTGATACACCATTTCAGATGTATAAATTAACACTTTTGAGTTGAAATGAACATAATTATTTGTCAATAATCTTCCAGTATTTTGTACTTCAATTAATTTTGTAGATTTATTGCTATCGATATAGCTATTTCTAATTTTTACATAGTATATGCAGCGTGCATACCACAATTGAGATGGGTTATATCTCAAGAAGAGACACAGAATAGAGAAAAAAATTGTATAGTCCAAGGGGACCTACTTTTTTTTAATATAAGATGTATTTAGTAACTGGAATAGGATGTAATTCTGTTCCTGGTGACCTGAAGAAGACAATTATAAAGGATATATCTTTGCGCTATTTAACGAGCTCTATTATGCTGCAATACCAGTTTTTTGTTAAATACATTGATTCAATTGCAAAATGTAAAGTGCACTTTTTTTTAAAGTGATGCTCCATATTTTCCTCTCACATAAATCGGTTCTTTGCATCATTATACGCAAAGAAAGGTTGTATAAGATACTACCATTGTGAAGGCAATATTTTTTGAGATATTTTACTTTGAATATTTAATGTTGTGCGAATGCTTTGTTATATTGAAATCACTACTGCTACTCGTTATGTACTAACAGCGTACTTTCAGTGAATATTCAAAGTAAAATATCTCGAAAAATATTGAGCTTTCTATAATAACACCTTAAATCTTTTTCTCATAAAATAATGCAAAGAAACTATTTATGTAAAAAGGTATGGAGTTTTTTTTAAAAAAATGTATTTTACAACTGTATCAATGCATTTATGAAAAAGCCCATATTGCAGCATGGTACAATTCGTTGGATAGTACAAAGATTTAATTTATGACTTTATTCTAACTCTGTATATGCAACGATGTACCTAGGAATTGGAAATGCACTTCATTTAGTAGAATCGTATTTCTTGCTGTAGATCAATTAATGACACAAATCTAAGTTGTGGATTGTGGGAGATCCATAACTAGGAAAGAATGTAAACAACCAAATACGTTTTAGTATTAATGTTTGCTATGGTATCTGAAGTACCGCGATTATGGGACCGTATTTCTTTACTGATAACATTCTAAATGGGAAAAAAGATACCGACAATTTTCAGAATTTATATTGCTTGACTTCACGTATGTTATTCCGTTACAAATGCTATTGAATTTGAAATACTTTTAACAGGGTAATGTAACAGTATATAATGCACGCATCGCACAAAATAATTGCGACAAACACATTCCGAAAATTGGTTTCAAGTACAATATGTAAGACCTTAAATATCAAGGTCATCTGATTTAATCTTCTATAAAGCTCTTGATTGCTTTTAATAGGGGTACCTTAAAGATAGTGTTTTCATCTCCATTTATTTCAATAGGTGATTTAACAGAACGAATTAGATTACATTGCTTCAATGTAACCATGATCATTTTGAACATATCATAAGAAAACATAAAGAAAAGTATTATAAAATGCTTGCAGAATGAAGGTAAAACGTTTGAACATTTATAACGAAGCTCATAAAAACTTTTAAATATCTTATACAGTGTTGATCTTTTTAACATTGCACTTTATTTATACAATTAATTGATCTACAGTAGAAGCTACGATTCCATTACAAAAAATGATACATTTTTCCTAGGTACATTGTTGCATTTACAAAAACAGGTAAGCCTGTAAAAAAGTAAAACCTTCTCCATACCATTCAATTTCTTCCCTTACAATTTTTGTTTATTATCCACCATTCTTGAAGTATAATTAATCTCAATTGCCGGACTCACCACGTGTATAAAAATATTGTAATTTATTCGGATATCATTTTATATTAATATCCTATATAATTATACGATCAGATTAGCCGTAACGAAAAGGTTACAAAAAGAAAATAAAACAAACTCTGCTGATCTGAAAATTTCTTGTAAGTACTTCGCTGATCAAGGTAGAAGGTTGAAACTTGCAAAGTGTTTCTCCTTCGTTTTTAACGATCACCATCGGTTTAATTCAGTTCACAGGACACTTTAACTTCTTTATCCAATTATATCTTTTGAGATACAATATTTATTAAAAGTTTTGATGCCGTACAAATATAAACGACGATGCTTTCAAGCTTCAATGAGAATTTCGTATTTTTAAATATTTTCCACTATTTTCGAGAAAAGTCAGAATATTTTCTAACATGTATTTTGATAAATGCAATCTACTGGATTTTTCTCATAATTTTTACATACAAAAGATTAATTAACCCTTTAGCTATATTGAAATCATCTGTGAAGGTATACTACTATATGAACAGCTCTCCCGCTTGACGCGTGAATTAAAAGTATTAGTATATTCCATATCATTGAATCAATATTTTTATTTCCTTCTATATAAAAAATTAAATAGAAGTACCGTAATGAGTTTTCCATCGAAAAGGTGGCTCAACTCCGTAACTGCCGAGAATGAGGTATCTCGCGGTTCATTTTCGTTCATGAGATGTTATGGAGGAGTTATGCTATGAAGAAGATACATTTCGCGGCGCAATATTGTTCATGTGACATTTAGGAAATATTTTACGTTTGTGTACTTAGATACCTATTTGTTGTATATCCGATAGCTCAAACTAACGCCAGCGCATCATGATTACTAACATCTCAGGCTACTCCGTATTAAACATCTGAGTCATTAGGACAAGTCAAGTCAATGTTTGGGTTCTTTTTCCTTCCTAGTCATTCCTTTACCATTCTCTTCCACATTTTCCCTCTAAGAACACTAATATACAGGGTGTTTCTAAATTATTACGCACAAATGATAGGACGTGTACAACTCACTAAACTAAGTAAAAAAAAAAAACAGTAAACATGAGTCCAAAACTCAATAGTTTCCAAGATAAAAATAGGTTTAGTTTAAAAAAAATGTATGGCGATCGAATCAAGAACACCGAATTATCTCGACAAATATCAGTGATAGGAACAAATGTGTCAAACAAAAGTTACAGTCACAAAAGTTACAGTGCTAAAGTCACGTTATAATTCTTAAGTAGAAATAGATGCTTCCAAATCATAGAAATGAAACTTTTCGCTTGAGTTGTTATCAAGTCGAATATTACATTACTACACCAAAAATTAGCATAGAAGTGACCGATAAGTGACATTCAGTTGTAAATAGACATTGAAGTATATACACGAGCATAAAATATTTCTTAATCATCACATGATCAATATTGCGACGTGAGATATCTCGCCTATAACACCATACGAACGACATCGTTTGATAAAACATCTTGTGAAAGAAATTGAATTGCGAGTTATCGCGTCTATAGAAGCAAAGGGGTTAATCGAAAAAGTCATTAGAGTGACGTTTCATTCCAAAAGATTACACATCAAGAAACCTGTACAGTGATGCTTAATAGCTAAAGGGTTAAAAACAGAATAGTATAATTGTTTTCTAATTTAAAAACTATGTTCTACTAGTCTGTATAAGAAAATATATACTTCGGTATTTTAAAACTCCGAGGCTGGCATAATTCTTTCATGGTGTATATCTGTAGAAAGTGTTGTTGGAAAGTATGATGCAATCCAAACAAAGACGATTGTATGTGAAAATATCGGCAAAGAATTTAATATGCAATTTTTTTATTCGACGCTTTGTTCTTGAGCATATAATTTTTTAAAAGTACAGTGAATACTTGTATTATTGTATTATTCTGTTGCTAATCTATCTATTTCCATCTGTGTTGACGTTTATAAATATTGACAGATATATATTAAAATTGAGGGATCCAATACCGGAAGAAGCTAAATCACAAAATATATAAAATGAAATATTTATTCATTTCGACGTTTGTTGGTGTCTAGTTTTAAACGTTCTTAAGATATTCGGCCGTGCCTAGTTAACGAAAACAACCTGTATATACCACAATGCTTACGTAAAATTTTCAAATTTTCCCTACACCCTTCAGTCTAAATTAAACGAACAAAAGCATACGAGTTGTGAAGTAAAATGCTTTTAAATAAATTACTTTTTAATGAAAGCAGCTTTTGCAACATCACGTTTGAATCAAAGTTTTATACCTTCGTCTATAAAAAAATAAAATAAAATATAACATATTTATGATATTAATAAGTTTAAATAAAAAAATAGCGATTTAATTATATAATTGGTATTGAAACACAACTTCTTGTAAAAGATTTAATATCTCTAAATGTTACTACTGTGGTATAGCTCCTTCTTGCACGGGTTCGCTTAATTATACAATAGGCTTTTCTTGGAACAACTTTTTATCTAAAATCGCCACATATTTCACTCTTGGACTTCTATTGATGGGAATGTATGTATAAATCAACGTACATACAGAGAGAATGTTGATGGTATTACTTAAACAAGAAAAAGATAATTTGAAGAGTGGAAACACATTAGTTTTATATGAAGCAATGTAAGCAACATTTTCAGTAATATTCATAGTACAATAAGAAAAATTAATATTCCCCTGAAATCTGTTGCATTATTTTAATTATATCATTAATTTGAAATAAACGCTAACAGCAACAAAATGGTACGGTAGCGAGGTCGCTTTCAATGTATGTACCTGAAAATTGATCAAACGATTTCTCGAAGAACAAAGTCTCAGGTGAAAATTTCATATTAAATTCATTCTTTCATATCATATCATATCATATTAATATCAATTCATATCAATTTCATATTAAATTCAAATTTCATATTAAATTCATTTCACTCCTCATTCTTTTATATAAAATCATCTCTGTTGTCGCAATATTACAATTTCTAACTTACTCTGTCTATAGGGTAATTCATGTAACTGTAACAAGACATGTCATTTTTCTGACTGAAGCTAGGAAAAAGAATGTTAGAATACAAAAATTAATGGTGTAAAGTTCTACACGATCACAGATTTTTAATACATGCAATAATGCATGTGCATTTTGCAGTTACATTACTTTTTTAACCTTTAACTACCCCCGCTGGTGAAGTAGCGACTGAAGCGAATAATAATGTAAAATCAATTTCATCAGTTTCTTTTTGTTTATTATCAATTATTATATTCATTTATGGTTATATTCCTAATAAATAGCATAATTCATCAAGACGATGTATTTTCTTGTCCCAATACAATAATATATGTACTCAGTCACACAGCGATACGTGTGGTGTACAGAATATATCGTGCGGGTAGTTAAAGGTTAAATTGGAAATCAGTAGGCGTCTGTTGGCTGCCTAGTGTATCGGATAAATACCCGACCATTTGAGCGGACTCAGATAGGCGCTCGTGGCGCTGCAACACTCGGGCAAACTACTGCGTCATTGACCAGTTGACAATCGCCGACGTAGTTACATAGGTACTACGTAGCGGAGAGAGTTGTGTGTTGCGTACTATACGCCTCTCAGGTTAGCTCCATCGGCCTTAAGGGCCCCATACATGTTGCAACATGTGGCGATACAAGCGGTGACTTCTATAGTTTCACAATGCAAGTTTAGGTGTCTTTAGGGCGGAGTCAGTGTACCGTCGGCAGCAGTAACTGGCATCGATGCCGGAGCCAGACTCCTGCATTAGTTGGCAAAGGAAAGACGATTTAGAATAGAAGAAGGCGAACAGTTTCGAAAAATCTGTCGTAAAACCACACCGACCACATGCCGTTCGCCTAGAACTCAATTGGAGTCAAGGAGTCTCGGTAAGGTTGGTGAACAGAGACTCCAGTGAAATATCAATAGAGGACACCTATGTAAAAGAGTGTTTTCCGTCGCAGGACAATAATACGGTACTTGGAACGTGCGCCTCTTTTTTATCTGCAAAGGTTAATGATGAAAATTGGCCGATTTTGAATCTGGTTAACAATGTTACACAATTTGAAGATATTTTATAGTATTAGTATATTTTATTATAGTTCCTTCGGTATGTTTGATATCAGTCTATAATGAATTTTTCAACTAATTTCTGGTGTGACTATTTTGATACTGAATGAGCAATTAGTTTTACGTTTATTTTTTAATACTTGTCCATCATATTTTCTGATCATGAGAATAATGTATCGAACAGAACTTTATGGTTCTGGAACTTTCTGAAACTAAATACTGCCTCTAGTAAGGCTAACAATGCGGATAGCGGAAGTTTATTGGACATTTTGAATTCCTTGCTTAAATTTTTGTCGCATGACAAACTGAGAAGAATCCAACGAGTTGATGGACTAAACCCTCAAGCTGAAAAGCCAAAATGGCGCTGTAGGAGCAAAATAGTGCTGTAAAGGGGACCTGGTCAATAGGAGGCTTGATGCTGAAGCAGGAGTTGTGAAACCTAGGAGTCCTAGCTTACTTTAACGTGTGGAGAGACTGATTCCGATGCTAGACTGAGGAGTCGCCGCTTGTATCGCCGCATGATGCAGCATGTATAGGGCTCTTTAGGTTTAACCCTTTACGGACTACCGCCGCATATATGCGTTCGGCGGAAATAACTGATAGTACTACTATCTTATTTATTTTCTGGAGAATCTGTGCACGTACATATCTACACATGTCTATAATTTGACATCTTGGAGCGCTATGAACGAAAATCGCGTTTAAGCAGAAATGTGCGCTGATAGTTTTAAATGATTATCGTGGTAGCGGCTCGGCCCCACGGTACGGTTTACTCAAAACCGCCCCGTCCGCAAAGGGTTAAAAGCGCACAGGGGCAAGGGGACTCCTCCACTCATGACGCTCAGGCCTCTGCGCGCGCCAGTAATGACTGGCGCTGTGCTCTGGTTCTCGCTCCTTGCTCCTGTGCAGTTCTAAACATATAGCCGACGGAGCTAACGTAAGAAGCGGACTGTACGACACCGACCGTCAACTGACGGATGACATATAGTTTGAGTCGAATGTCGGGTAAATACCCGCACATCCCTAGAAATCAGGAATTGAAAAGATTCCGGAAATAATTGTGTGAAACTATTACATGTCGGTTGCGACTGAAATGATTATGGAGAACCGAGATAGAGTCATAAATGTAATTAGGTATACCGGTTTCTGTTCCGAAGAACCGGTATTATATCGGTTCTATATCGATTCTGAAGAATCAGAACTGAAACCGATATAGTTCAGAGACGATGTATCTAATAACAATTATGACTATTTCGGTTCTTCATGACTGGTTTCAACCACTGTTGGAAAGTACTTTCTTGCTGATCTTGTCGAAAACGGGCTTTCTATTCGATTTGAATGATGTTTGGGCATGTTGTAGAACTAGACATTCTACACAACCTTTTTCTACACATATGTATCTAGCGATCTCGCATAATCTTTGAGATATTTGTAGAAAAATCCGAGTAGCGCTACAAAGAATTCTGCGTCCGTGATAATATAATAGAATATTGGTACCAAATTGTATCACGGCGGCTCTAGAACAAAATGTAAACAAACCTTCTAGACATCATTTTCATCTTTATGCCAGTATTTTCTTCTACGGTTGTTTTGGAATGATAATTGTTTATAATTAAATAATAGAAATAGTGGAGTATTCTTCGGAATAACACTGTTAGTTGATCAGGTTGAAATTTGGAGCGTTAGGAAAAGAGAAAGGATGAACTTTAAATATATAATTTTAATTTCGGGTATTTATTAGTTTCCGAGATGTTAATAGAAAACATTCGGTACAATACATTGAATTCTGCTTATACAAACGTAACTAATATGTCTATTGCTCTTCGCTGTAGGAAACTGAGTAACGATGTCGGTCTCACTGTATATAGTTTCCTACGAAAACTCGGTTGCTGTTAAAAATCAATATTTGGAATAACTTTCTCTTTTGGTAAAAAGGTTCGTTTCATTTAACTTCTGAGATAATCGTGAGAAACTTTCGCTGCCACGAAATGAGCGTGTTTGAGAGACGGCCTACAAGCATAGTCGCCCAAAAATCCCATACTTTTATAAAGCCTCTTTAATTTTTAATTGGATAAAGTAACTTACAAAAATCTCGAACTTCTAGTTTACACTGAAAAATCATCGGATTCAAACTGGAATAATTTTTAGCAATCATAAAGTAAAAGCGAGGTGGGGACGGGACTTACCTACCCCATAAAATGCAGGTCCATCCATACCAGACTCTATTATCCAATTGTCAGCAAGCAAACTGACTTTGTTGAATACGCGTAGAAGATAACAAATAATGGCATAAAATGAAAATCAAGTCTGGATTTATTTACAGTTGTTCGCTCGTAAAGCTATCGGTTTGACAAAACGCTACGATGTTTTCGAGAAACTCACCCGCTTAAAAGAGGGAGGGTGTTCTTCTTCGAAGAGGTTGCTTTGTGGTGGCTTTCAAACTCCAAATAGGTTAAAATTTATTTATATTGCAAGGGCATATTAACAAAGTTCTTAACTATTGAATGTAATATTCCATTTTATATGCCAGTCAAGGTGTCCGTTGTGATATTCGTGTGCAACATACAAATAATAAATAATCTTCATCTATGTGAATGTGATTATTGTTCAGTGCGAAAATAAAACAGAAAATGCATTTGAACGAAATGACGGTCACATAAATTCGAAAAATCTATTTCGTCTTGAAAATTTTGTACGTATTATTTAATTAAAAAAGCTTTTGGTGATACTCACATAATTTTACTGTGGAGTGTAAAGGGATATCTATGCAAAATACCTGTACCTATTGTAAGGGTTTTAGCTTAACGGACGCGGCTACATCGGCATTCCATAATTGAATGATGCCACGGACGTGCCGCTCGATCTTTTAATACTTCTGAATCGGAAGCTGATCTTAACATTTAGGCGACCGCCTAAAAAGAACTATAACTACAACCCTCTCCATTATCTTCAATTGAACTCATTCAGTCAATTCGGTTAGAAACTGTGTTTTGTAAAAACAAGAACCGCATTTAATGGACTGCAAATAATCCGACAGAATAAAAGGCAATACGTTGCTAAGTGAAAAGTGGGAGATCTTCCCATTCGGTTGGCTAAGTGTTAACCGCACCCTCTTGAACATTCTTCTACATTCCAGGCTTTTCTCGCAGTTTCCCTTTCCGACAGTTCCTCTTCGAACTTGCCGATCTCGAACGTCGATGCGACACATCTTCATACTACGTAAAATTTCAAAGAAAGTCACTGACTGTTAAGATATCATGGGGTCGTGAATAATGGAACATTGCATTTAACATTTAACACTTAATAATTTTGTTGATATGCATAAAAATGATATCAGAATCACAAAAATTTTACTGTTTACTCCTGAAATATAAATAAACGTGCATGTAAAATTCTAAGTTTTAACTTTATATCTAATTTTATTACTTTTTAATGTAATGGTAATTGAAGAGTCGCTGAAATGAAAACATCCCTTTAAAGTCGAATCGAGTACCTCAACAGTGACAACCGTGTATTATAGATACACGTTAAAGCGATGTACATTGTGAATACGATATGCTATAATCTAATCTGTATTTGTGATTTTGGTTTTGTTTCCTGCTGCGAATACAGGTAAGTCGTTCACGAGAAAGGAGCACTTCACGAACCACATAATGTGGCACACGGGTGAGACGCCGCACCGCTGCGACTTCTGCTCGAAGACGTTCACTCGAAAGGAGCATCTTCTGAACCACGTCCGCCAGCACACGGGTGAGTCTCCACACCGATGCGGCTTCTGCTCCAAATCGTTCACCAGAAAGGAACACCTTGTTAACCACATCCGCCAACACACAGGTGAGAGCGGTTGGCAGATGTCCACTTCACGGACAACCGATTCTAATATTTGTCTCTAAAAGTAGTTATACATGCCTAGTGAAATTACTTAGTTAAGGAACACCTTAGGGATCGACTCACATTTCTCATAATATCATTCATATTGAATCCACCAAAAATCGTTCGTGTGAGTCCAACAATCAATCACTCTCACGGCAAATGTGTTCATGCATCATCGTCCGTCAGCATTCTGCTTTTCGAGTGCCATTCCGGTTTCACTTCTAACCGATCTTTACCTCTAACTTGCATACTTGCATGTAAAAGTATGCGTGCGCAGATCAGGCAATGTGAACTGTTGCAAGTCATATCCTCGTAACTTCAGCTTTTTATTATTTTTCACAGAAATGATATTTCAAATACTTTCGACTTTCATATTGGGAAGTAGGCGTTACGTTAGGGCTGTAGCGGTGCGTGACAATCGCAAGCTTCCTTCTATATTTATCTGCCTTATTTCTTACTTTTCGGCAAAGATTATTTAATTTTTTTTTTATAAATTGACAGTATACGACAAGACATCGATTTGAAAATAGTGAAAAGAATAGTATGATGAAACAGGATAATACTACTTTCTTAGAAGTATTATTTCTTCGGGATTAAAAATTACAGTATTATTGGTTTTCTCGTGAGTTACATAAACATCACGGTACTTCTAAAATATTTGTAACGATATTTACATTAGGTATAAATAATCAAAAAATGATTTTCCGGTTAGAAAAGCAAAATAATTGTTAAGTTAATCAGACCTAAGTTTAATCAATTCATTTCAACCAGGCTAATTGAAAGCAGAAAATTAAAACTCAGTAGTCACGGTGTTGGTAAATAGATAACCGTGATAATTATACGTGATTAATCGTCTAATGACACAATGACCAAAAAAACTTGTACATTGTTTCGTGTATTAGTTTATCACAAACTTTGTACTAGTACCAGTTTTCAATGATTTATGAATCTAAAGAGTATTGCCGGATAAACAAATCGAAAGTGCCATTCTGTAAAATTTTATCAGCGATAATAAGTTGGATAGGTTACTAGAAAAAACATTTTATGTTTACATTGTACCATTTTATTGGTTTTCCATTTAAAGCACAGAGAAAATTCAGCTTATCATTGTCTACTTTATTTTTACGATTCAATCGCACACAAGAATTTTTTAAGAAAATTTGATAGCAAAGATAAATAAAAAAATTCTTTTTCTAATTATTTAAATGAAATCCTTAATTGCACAGAATGAAAAACACTATGAAATGTTCTTTTCGTGGTAAACTCAAACGGATTGTCATTGATGTAATTTTGTTCAAAAGTATTTTCAATTCTAGTCAATATTAGTGTCCACATTATACTTATCTATACGTTCTCCGAATATTTTTCATGTAATTTATAAAATTGAAAATTGAAAATTGAAAATTGAAAATTGAAAATTGAAAATTGAAAATTGAAAATTGAAAATTGAAAATTGAAAATTGAAAATTGAAAATTGAATATTTTTCTGAAAATCAGAGACCTGTTAATTCTTTATTATTGAGGAGACTTCAATTTATAGACAGATGTAAGGAAGAAATATAGTATACTTAAAAATGTTGTAACAAAAATTTAAATACTGTATGTAAAATTTAGTGCTATAATAAATTTGGAAAAATATAGTCTTAAGCGATGTACAGTAAACTTTGAATAATTGTAACATCAGTAATCTCTTCATAATTGCAATGTCGTCATCTCCACCAGCTTCCTCTCGATACACTATACGCTTGACGACTGGCCACGGTTGGATGGTGTAACATGATTAGACTATTGTCAAACTCGACGATTTCAACGTCTCTTTTTTTTCTATTGGCAGTCCTTTTCTATATCCGACGGTACTATCACATCTTATGCAAGTAATTATGATTGTGATTCTATCGTGTTTGATATTATTTTAATAAAAAGAACCTAAAAATGACGGTGAAAATTTCTTTCATAAAAAATTATAAACTGTAAATTGTAAATTATAAGTTATAAATTATAAATTATAAATTACAAATAAGAAAATTTGATTCTTGAGTTAAAGGTCTCAAGCTCATCGCAAGCCTTTAATGTTGCCAAATGCTTCGACTTTCAGTTTCTCTTTTTCCTTTACACGCGTTTTCCATTTCTACGTCCGTCATGCTTAGTATCTTCGTTTTTCAGAATAAAATTGTTTCTACCTTTTCATAACCACAAATTCGGATCCTTACGATTGTTGCAATTATTCAATGTTTACTGTATTATCGAAGGATACAAAAATCGGCTTGTAAGAGAATGCTGAATAGAAGCGATTATTACACGTCGCGAAATTATTAAAAAATTCAATGCAAATATATATATATATATAAAAGACAGTATAGTCTTATAACATATGAAAAAAGTTTTGTGGAGTGATGAAATTAAGATTTAATTCTTAAATAAAAAATAAGCTCATAAAACTATAGTCAAAAATGAGATCGACATTTAATGGAAGGTATTCCTAGACGTTTATAAGCGATAATTGAGGGTAAATGAAATATTGCAAATAAATGATATGTATGAAATATGAAGAAATGAAAAAATCCACACAATTTTGTTCATATTTAATAACTATGATTATTCTTATTCGAGGTATACCACCTTATTTTACCAAACTATCTTCTATACTAAAACCTATAAGATTTACTCCTAAATATGTAAAGTAAGAAAAGTGAGAATTTATTTAGGGTACAATTATTGGATTACAAAATTTTTTTGTCGGTAATAGACGTATGCCTCCTAATTTTATCTTCAATAGTGAAATTATAGTATGAAAGGGAAAGTGATAGCAATTTACCTTTTACTGTTTGCACTGAACGGGAGTATTCTGAATATTTCATACCTAATTAAGAAGTTAACTTGTAAATAATTACAACGAATAGGCATATCGGTATATAGAAAAAACATTTTTATATGTATTATTTTCTAATGAAAACCTGTTAAAAGGGTTGGTACTGTTTTTGGTTTCGTCACTACTAATAATAAAAGTCTGTCCTGGGGTGTGCTTGACGTAGGAAGTAGCATTTAAAAAGTTAGGTTGCGCCGACATTTTCATCCGCTGTTATGTTTGTTCCAAAGAATTTCCTTGATTCAGTTAGGTTTACATGTTCGAAATTATCCATTTATCATTCGTGCAATAATAGTTAACATTATGTCTAATTAGTAACTAGATATCCGATCACTTTTATCCTATACCATCAAAATTCCTAGAGACATGTACTGTTCTGCCTCATACACCGCTCTCATTCATGCTTTCTACTAACTCCTTCAGAGATCTCCAGCAATAAATATTCATAATAATACTATTATGCTTGAACTTTTTTACAGTTTTATGCTCCGCCCAAAAGGCTCACGGAAGGCTGAGTTCTTTTTGCAATTTGAATGTATTTACTCTGAAGTACACTCTCATTACTGCTTGAGAAATGTTATTTCACTGTGAAAAGGTTAAAAGCATTCAGAAAGTTTTTTATCATTTTGGAGACGTATACCTATACATATTTTCTCGTTATAATCTCTTGCTTTTGAACTTGTGATCAACTTGCACCGTAGTTGAACAGTTATGATTATTGCAAAGAAAAAAGAAGAAGAAAAAGGTCTACTTACGTTCCAACTTTCAAATAGCAATAAGTGACTTTTGTGCAGTCATGGTCAGTGAAAACGCACTTCGTACATCAAAAATTTATACGCAGTACCACGGAACGTATGGAACTCAAAGATGTGGACATCGAAGGAACACACTTGTCACGTATGAGATTGATCAGCAAAGTCTAATACACGAGGAGAATATTTTGTCCATGATTTTCTGTTTGTAGCTTCAAAAAATTTCAGTTTACGGTGAAGAACTTTCTCGTACACCTGTAAACTATCAGATGCTTTCACTTGGATATTCTATTTTATACATGTATACATATATACATGTAACGACAGTGCTGTTCATGGGTGGAATCTCGTACGTTTACATATTCCCATCTCATTGTTACTAGCAGGGAACATAAATTAGATACTAGATAATAATTTTATACTTAGCATTTTGACAATAGAAGTTGAACTAGATGTTGATTACATGGAGCTAAGGTTTATTTATTGAAAAACGGTAATTTTAAATCACGGGGTGTTATATTGTCATACCCGACTTGCTGTTTCTGCGTAAAGCAACGGACTGCGTTCTACTTAACGAGAGAATGCATATTTTCGAGTAACTTAATCTTACATTTTCGAGATAGAAGTTTTCCTATTAACCGTATCTGTAGAGTTGGTTGTTTATTTTATACATTGTACACAGGTTTCTTTTTGAAACTTGAAGTTATTGATGTTGACGAACTATTTACTAAATTGCTACTGTTTTCAACATTTCCTTTAATAAGCAAACTCGAAAGTACAGGGTGCTAAGAAATGTTAGATAGCTGCTATCATAGACGGATCCTACGCCTTTGAATCGAGATCTATTCACTAAAGTTACCGCAAAATTGACCTTGACCGTTCTCTTAGAAAAAATGTTCATATTTTCTTTGTTTCTTTCATCCTTTTTTTTTACATTTTTCTTCTTCTTTCCTGACTGTTTAGCCGACATTCTAGAACAAGCACTTTTACTACAGTATTCTCGCGATTAGTACCTAAAAATCGGGACTGCAACCGGGCACTAATCCTGCAGCGGTGTAGATTTCAAGTCGAGATAAAATCTGAACCGAACCTTTCACTTGTCCTGTGTAGAAAAGAACGACGCGAATGAATAAGCAAGAGATTCGAACTTCGGAACGATCAGTAGAAACAGATGAATGGGGGGATATTAGTGCAATGTTAAACTTTACTTTTCACTTTTGTTGACCAAAACTTTTATCAGTTGAGTTATGAGGTTTTTCTGCTTAAAATGAGATAAAACATGATTTTGGAACAATATATACTTATTTAATAAATTATAATAATTCATTTTCTTCTAGTAAATTGTGATTTAAAGTATGTTATGTTTGGTCCTGCTTTAATCAGAAAAATCTCACAAATGCGTTAATGCAAGCTTCATTTCTATCTTATAAAAAAGTGTGTTCATTGCATTAACATTGTCTCATCGATATCTACTACCACTGAACAACGTATCATATTACAATTGCTCGACTGTCGAGTTCCGTGGCTTGAGGGGATTCGCCCCTCAGTGGCGATGAGCGGGTGCTAATCCTGCAGATCGGACTAGGTACTCGTCGCGAGAATACTGTACCACGTACGGTGCGTTACTCACACGAGTCGAGCTGACCTGCGGCTTAACCCTTTGCGGTCCATTGATTTTATTAGAGTGCTAGTAGGCAGGTCCAGGTTAATTTATAGAACGAAATAAGTCAATCTGAATAAATGAAAAAAAAATACAATTGTAATGAATTCATTTATTTGCTTATGAAAACAAATTATAATTTAAAATTAGTTAACACGTTTGCATGCGGGAAACGTACTTTTCCGTTTTTCCAGTCCGGCACTGGAGCACGGGTCACGTAAAAGTACGTATTGAGTAGATTTGTGCTGGAGAGCAGGTATCGTATAAATACGATGGGAATTGTAAGTATGTATGGTGTTTGTGTTGCTAGGCAACGATTTGCATTATTTAAAAAAGAAAATAATCATAGACTATACACTGAAGTGTAAAATTAAAAAACGAATTAATTACCGATTTATTGCGATTTTACTGAATGACCGAACTCCCGCGAAATTAACGAAAACACGCCCGCTACACGCGTAAGTCCGCGGCGAAGTATACCCGCATGCAATGTGTTAACATATGGTATGTTTTAAAACAATTTCCTACGTGAATTGCAGTTGCAAGAACCGTTATAAGTATGTCAATGGAATATGTCCAGTGGTACTGGACAGTGAACCTGTTCAACCAAAATGTGATGTTCAGTGATATTGAACAGTGGACCGCAAAGGGTTAAAGTAAAGAGAGGGGTAAGGGAACTCGGCCGCACGCTCCACTTCAGCTCGCGGCTCGGCCAGTAAGAAAGACGTGCCGAAACTAATTCCGCTATTACTATCGGGCCGAGCGCCACGAGTGGCCGCCTCCCCTTGCCACTCTTCACTTTTAAGCCGTAGACTGACTCGGCTCGCGTGAATAACCCACTGTATTCGTACGTACTGTGCGAAAATTGGCCTGTTTACGCAAGTTAGATAGTGAAACGGTACAGAAGTAAGAGTATATATATGTTTGCATACATACTCTGCTCGATTTTCTAATCTCCATCATTCATTGTTTCGTAGTCGCTCATATTGTACCGTTTCGCAATTCAATTTCCAGATATGACTACTTCAACTCTTTAGGGTTAGGTGGGTTAAAAACTATCCCACCCTTTGTTTAGCTTCTCAAGCATAGTTGTACAGTTTAATATTTTATTTAAAATTTTTCATTCAGTTGACAATGCTATGAACTAACGGTGAATACGTGAATAAGTGAAAACAAAAATCTGTACAAGTCGATATGTGTATTAGTAGTTGATTCTGTTGCGATTAACGTAGCGAACTGTGTGCAGTTTGAGTTGTTTTCTTTTTTAGAATCGTGTGCCTCAAAGAGTTAAACAGTACTGAAAACACGTGTAACAGAAGGCTGTTCGATTTAACATTGAAGATTTGGACTATGAGACGCCATTTATAAGACGTTCTTTATTTACCTATGAGATATTAAGCCTTTCACAAATAGTTATGTTCCAATAGAAATCGCAAGACTGGCATTTTCTTATTGAAACTTACCAATGTGGTGGTATTAATGTATAATAATATTTCTCCTAGACGGATGCTTTTGAATTTTGAAAAATGTAACTATGCTCTTTGAAATTTGTTATACAAAGTATGTCTTTTTTTAGAAAAAATTTGTTAAAATTAACGCTTTAGTAAGCTGTTAAAGATCTAATTTAGCCCGTTCCAAGTAAGCGAACCACTCACTCTGCTTACGTATGACCAGTGATGTTTTTTATGATAATTAAAAGTGTTAATATAATAAGAGTGCTGAATTATAGAATACAGTAAAGCTTGGTTAACTGCTAGAAAATCTGGATTCAGCTTGAGCAGTTGCGAATAGCTTGAGTCGTATTATTGAATTTGTTGAATAGATAAAAGAAGAGTTTCGAGAATTTGAGAATTACTAAAAGAAACATATCAATAAGATAATACTAATGCAACGATAAAACTTTTTTATTTTTTCAGTTTCAAAGAATGAAACCTTCTCGGGTTTAATTGTGAGAAGTTCTTATCCTCTTGCGCTGGAAACGAATTCAGAGATTTGGCGAAGTTTTGCGCGATGAATTTTGTTTTTACCTATTTTACACGGATATGTACACTAAGTTTGTTTATTAATCATTTTGTATAGAGTGCTACATTTCAAAACAATCTAGCATGTGTAATGTAACAAGACTATCAATTTGTATGAGACATTATTAGCAATTATAGAACGAAAATATCTTGACGTGCGTAGCACGTCTTTCCAGCGTGAAAGGTTAATTGAAATAAAATACAACACGATATAATTCGGATCATATTAGCACATCTGGTGACAGTAATTTATTGTTTCTCGGTTATCAAATAAGTAAGTATGATTCAAATTATATCGTGCTTGGAATTGTTCTTGTGAAAAGTATCTCGTTGTCAGTCGACGTGATATTTTAAGAGAATGAAAAAACAAAGATTAGACATCCTAAATATAAAATTTTAACTTCAGGTATTTAATAGATTCCAAGGCAATGTTTCTCGAGAACTGCTTTTCGGAAGAATACCTGTACAAACTTAATTGAAAAAGTTAAAAATAAAAAAGTATTATCACTAAAGTAAAGGGAAGAGAAAAAATAGCCTTAACACTAAAACTACCGAGCAATTAGAGTAACTTATTTCTTATTTTTTATACAAATAAAAACAATATGTTTCTTGGGATTTGAAGGGTGTCCTAGTCCTGTATCTGTGCAGATACACGAATTTAATTGAAAATATTTCGCAAAAACGACTTCATAATTTAAATACTTGGAAAATAAAATTTTAATGTTAAGGAACAGGCTCAACATTTTACGATATTGCCGTGTATTTAACTAATCAATGACGTTTTACCTCCGTTGCGATCATTATTTCTGATCTTCTTACTCTAGAGTCCTTCCGAGCCCTCATTCTTTGTCTTTCATGTATTGCTGGATTTTTATTAACGATAACACTTTAGCTGTTTCGGTAGTTTAAACTAGATAATAGTGAATTCGAATATGTTTGTGCTACGATTGAAAAAGAATTTAATTATTCGCTTAGTGTACAATATGCCGATTTTCCCTGAATATAAACTAATCTAGCTACTCAATCGTGACGGGTGTTTTGAAAGGATAGAGTATTTTCTGTATTCTTATCCTCTATTTGATAATAAGAAAGTTTACCAACAATGATTTTCACTATCGCATCATTCATACAAAAATATCTATTTGCTGTTTGAATCTTTTCTAAATTATTTACACAAAAATCAAAGGAATCTTCCGAGTATATGTGATTGATATAAAGCAAAAACGAATGATAACGTTTTACAAGAAATTCTGTTCAAGTAATTTTATCTGGACAATAACACTGTGGAACAAATTTTGACCTATGTTAGTTTTTGCAATAACCACTGTGTGATTCTTATAGAATTCCTTGCCCTAAATACGAATCCGAAAACCAAATTGCTGGGTCAGGTCCAGTTTTCGAAAAAACTAGGGTTTTGTGAAAACGATCGAATTTTTCAGAAAACCAAGTGTTACGTGAAAACTAAAAACGATAGGCAGTTAAAATTTGTCGCAAAAAATAAAGGAGACTTGCCCGATCACGTAGCTATACAAATTTTGAATTTTGCGTATCATTAAATCTTTGTAAACGATGATTAAAGTTTAAAAAAGGGTAGATGCGCGTACTTTGTATGCACTTCTGTTACATTTCTACGAAAAGTCGGTTGGCCAGCATGAATTTGCTGTGCACCATTAGATTCTGCAGATATTTCTGAGGAGGAGCCGCCCCCCCCCCCCCGTGGGAAGCGTGAGATCGGTTTTTCTTTGGGACAAGGTAAGAAAATGTCCGCGAACGGTACTTTCGCGCCATACGGCCCATCGCTCGCCGGCCACAGCTATGCAGGGCCGTGACTACGCGCTGTATAGACCTAGACCCCGGTCACTTCTTATATGTATGTATATAATGTTTAATTGTTTTATAAATTTTCATAATAATTATGATAAAGTTTTTCACGATCGTTCTGTTTTAAATAATTGGATGTTTAATATAATAATTTAATATAATATAATATAAATCAAAAACATCATTGTAATCGGTTTTTTACATGGTACATCTAATGATATTCTGAATTCAAATAGAGTATTAAATTCGACTTAAAAAACTATTACACAAAGTAGGATCTACAAGGGATGTTTGCTGAGGTAGTTTTAAGTTAACACTAAAACTACTTAGTATACCCGAATATTCGTTACAGTTCAAGTAAACTTAATTAATTTTCAAAAACATTTCAGATATCTATTACCTTCAAGATATTAATAATCGAAAGGTAATATAATTTATACCGGCAATCTTGACTGATTCGATAGTTTTAGTGTTAATCATCGTAAGAATATTACTCGTACGTATGTATTCACATATTAAACATCAAATTATTTAAAACAGAACGATCGTGAAAACTTTCTCATAACTATTATGAAAATTTATAAAACAATTCAACATTATACATATACATATACGAAGTGACCGGGGTCCAGGTCTATACAGCGCGTGGTAACGGCTCTTAACAGCTGCGGCCGGCGAGCGATGGCTGTGTGGCGCCAAGGTTCTGCGCACGCGCACTTCACGGAGATTTTCTTAACCTTCCAAAAAAAAACCGTTCTCACACTTTCTCGGGGGGGGGGTCCTCTTCAGAAATGCTGCGGAATCCAACGGTGCACAGCAAATTCGTACTGGCCAACCGAACTTTTCGTAGAAATGTAACAGAAGTGCATACAAAGTACGCGCATCTACCCTTTTTTAAACTTTAATCATCGTTTACAAAGATTTAATGATACGCAAAATTCAAAATTTGTATAGCTACGTGATCGGGCAAGTCTCCTTTATTTTTTGCGACAAATTTTAACTGCCTATCGTTTTTAGTTTTCACGTAACACTTGGTTTTCTGAAAAATTCGATCGTTTTTACAAAACCCCAGTTTTTTCGAAAACTGGACCTGACCCAGCAATTTGGTTTTCGGATTCGTATTTAGGGCAAGGAATTCTATAAGAATCACACAGTGGTTATTGCAAAAACTAACATAGGTCAAAATTTGTTCCACAGTGTAATTAATCGATTTTTTTGCTAAACACCAGCTTGAAACGATACGTACCCTTAACGCAACGCATCAAATGATTCCAGTGATCTATTGTACCAAGTAGTCCCGAATAGTGGCGAAAGACCAAGTCGTCCATTGTAAAAACATAATTCGTAGCAATTCCAGTAGCTCCGTGTAATCAAAACGCAACGGTTATACTATTTATTCGCGAGCGAAGTTTGGACAGCACTCGTACAGTATCAAAGGATTCAGATTAGTGACGGACAATTCTGGTGTGATAGTTGACTTTCATTTCAAAGCGCGAACTTACGACGAGAAAATACGGTATACTTTTAAATTCAGTTTTATTTATATTTCAATATGTACATCCATATATTTCATCTATTCCTAGGTCAGCTGTATACACAATATAAGCATTTCTTCATTTTTCATTATTTTCTTGACACTTTTATTGATCCTTCAGCGACGAAGGTCGTGTTACCTTACTCTTTCTAGACGATCAGAGGTCTATGTGCTTTGAAAAATCTCTTGTGCGCTTGTCTACTTATTTCACATCGATGTTAAATTAAAGTAAATATAACAAGCTGTATAATATAGCTCAAAAGAACAGTAGTCCGTATGGTGCATGGAATTCATCGCTGAAGGGTTAATGCATTAATAAGTTTTGCAGTGAAAATATTTATACTTTTCAGTTATGCTCATAGTAAAGAATACTAATAAGTTAATGAAACACGTATTATTATCTTTGTAACTTTCTTCGAACAGTATAATGAAAGTTTTACTAAAGTTTAACGAAGAATTTGGAAACTTTTTCCGTATTGGTAGTTTACAGACATAAAAGTTTGTGTGGTTACGTTCTAAAAACGCAGGATCTGTGTAAATAAACAAATAAAATCAGTATTTGATCAAAAACGGTTCTAAATTCCGGAATTCTCGAACGAGACGGATGGAATTATTCGGAATGTTTAACACGTTAAGCGTCACGAAAATCTTGAGCGTTCTCCCATAGAGTTTGTCTTTTGTAGCAAAGAAGAGTAGGTATAATTATGAATTGTCTGGCGTTGCAACGTTTACGTTACACTGTTATCAACTTAATTGCCTTATTAAACATTTTTATTTCACATCGGTTGTCTTGTATGTTATGATTGTTTTTTAGTCATTCAGAAGCGTCAGTCACCAGTGACTGACATGGCGCTTAACGTGTTAAGACAGTATAGTACATTTATTCTAAAGTAACAATGTTACGAAGTAAAACTTTCAATAAGAAAATTATTACTGATGAAAGAAATTTAATTTTCATACGATGCAACTCACAAGGATGATAATATCGAATAAAGAAATGCTGGAACTTCTAAAAGGACTGATAATATTAGAGTCATTGGAAGTTGCAATAAAAATGGCTGTTATAGTCGAGATACGATAAATAAATTTTACTAATTTTTATATTAGTTATTTGAAAATTGTTTGTCGAAAACACTCTAAGTGCCAAAATTTTAAAAAACGTCTTTTTTTCCTTTTAAAACGTTCTACGTGCTAATGGAAATGATACTATAATATAATATTGAAATACGATTTCCTTTTGTAAGTTATTAATAGCACTAAAAGATGATAACAGTTATATGTCCAAAGTCGTATCGAAAAGACTATAAGTGTCAGATAATTGTTTTTTAGATTTATGTATTCAGTTATGAAAAATTATATAAAGTACTTACATTTTTGTAATGTATTCTATTTAAAAATAGAAAGAAGATATTTTTGGTTTTCTGTGCATGTTATAACAAATAAAATTAGTATTTATAACGTTTGCAAATTTAAAGACATGGCACATGACTCGGCAGACGATGTCTTTTCACGTTTCCTTTGATCGGAAGAGGCAAGTGCGGCAAGAGGATACGGAGCATAGTTTGAAACAATCGGAGAATGAATCTAATGAAAAGAAGCGAGACAGAAACAGTTCTCCGAGCATCGAGGATCAAGAGGCGGAACTTCAATGCGATGCCTCATGCGTCAAATATAAACATGTAATAAAGGAAATGTCAATTTCATTAATTTCAATCTTAAATTAACCTTTATCTTTCTCAAACGTAGTGCCTGTGAATTGTCGAAATTGTTGTAATTAAAATAAGCACAAACACGATGTAAATCGAACTAGTTTTACTAATTGAATGTAATTAACATTTCCTTAAAATCGATAAAATTAGTCCGGTTTACATCGTACTTGGACTTGTTTTAATCACAACAATCCCATCAATCCACAGGCACTACGTTTCAGAAAGTAATATCGAAATTAACCCTTTGCACTTCGAATTTCTTTTTCCTCGAGCATTGTAAACGATTCTTCTTACTAATAATATTGAAAATAATATAATAATATAATCTATTTGAAAAATATCTAGACAAAAAATCACACCTGTGAGTCACGCTCGACGTCGGAGCGCGATGGGTTAATGAAATTGATATTTCCTTTATTGCATGTTTATATTTGATGTCTTTGAAGTCTTAACTTTCGATGCCCGGCGAACTGTGTCTGTCTCGCTTCTTCTCATTATACTCGTTCTCCAACTTTGTCAAATTGTGCTCAGTATCCCCTCGCTGCACTTTCCCCTTCAGAGCGATGGAGACATGAAAAGATGTCGTCTATAGGCAGTAGTCTTCTCTACAACAATAAAGTTACACATACAGAGTTTTCAAGAAACACAATTCTGTTCTTTATGGATTTGGCACTCATTAACAGAAAAAATAGGAGATTTCACGATGCTCCTTGATTATTGCATTTTTAATCGCATTTAGCAATGAAAAGAATCAAATCCTGTAAATAACTCGGAATTAAATAACTTATTACTGCCTCCTTAAAAATTAGATTTTTGCCACTTACAGTGTTTTCGACAGTCTTCATTTATTCGATCCAAAGGTTGCATCGAATCAACTAGAAATAATGAAAATTCTAAGTGCTTAATAAGTACGACGCATGAAAGTTATAATATACATTTAACATGTACAGGAGAGACGCCGTTCCGCTGTCAATACTGTCCGAAAGCATTTACGCGAAAGGATCATCTGGTGAACCACGTCAGGCAGCACACGGGTGAGTCACCGCACAAGTGCCAGTATTGCACCAAATCCTTCACGAGGAAGGAACATTTGACAAATCACGTGCGTCAACATACAGGCGAATCGCCACACCGATGCCACTTCTGCTCCAAGTCATTTACTCGTAAGGAGCATTTAACGAATCATGTCCGTATCCACACCGGCGAATCACCGCACAGGTGTGAATTTTGTCAAAGAACATTCACTAGGAAAGAACACCTTAATAATCATCTCCGTCAACATACCGGAGATTCTTCGCATTGTTGTAACGTGTGTTCAAAGCCATTTACAAGAAAGGTAAGTTTTTTCAAATTATATATTTTATGTCATACTGTGTTGGTGGGTCATAAATAACATACTTGAATATGTTCAAATTAGTATCATCCTTGCTAGTAGGATATTTAGCATTATTGTAATATTTTCATTGTCGTGCAAGTGCGAAGTTCCATTCGAAGATTTGATTCGATCGAATTGGAATAAAATGTAACAAGTAAACTTACAATATATACACGTACTTAGGAGTTCGAACAATTTAGTTATGAATCGTAATTCAGCATTTATTTATTTCCTGCCAACTTAAAATACGGCTGTGAGTGGATCTTCTAGATTAATATACTAACATGGAAAGGTATCGAACCCGGAAATTCAAAAAATTATAAAACTTTGTGTGTAAATAGAGTAAATCAAGTCTACTACATAACAATTTTTTCCGTGTCGAATTTCGCATTGAAGGGATGAAACCACACCCTGAAAAAAATACAAATTTACCTTCCCCGTAGATTATCTTGTGAACGATAAGAGATAGCGAAAAAGAAGTTTAATGGAAAAATACATTGTTCTTTAAGATCTATAAAATTGCAAAATAGAATTTTTCAAAATTTGGAATTTGAATCTTGAATTTTGAAAATTTTGTTTTGCAGTTTTATAGACGTCAAAGATCTTTTCTTGTTAGTAAAACATCCTCTTACAATCTTTCTGTACAAATACTATTTACATCAGTTACTTGAAATTTTACATATTTGTACGTATTTTAAGAAAAAAAAGTATAACTCTCCATACAGAAATATTTTTATCAAAGAAATAACAGAAAATATATGAATATACTAACAGTATCCGTGTAGCAAAATTTTTTGTTCAAATTTCTCATTTCGAGAGTACTTTAGATCATTTAACTCAATAAACGTAATACTTTTCCACGAAAATGTCCGGTTTTATAAGTAGAACATAAATTTTTGAAAAATCGTAATTTAAATATTTTATTTTGACAGTATTTTAATTTGTTAAGGTCTAATTTGACGATTATAAAATCAAAGCGTGGGCGAGGTAGGGGCTTCGCCCACTAATACCGATCTTTGTTATCTCAATGAAACTTATTCTTTCACATTGTACGAAACAACGTACTTGAGAAACTACCGTCATGATTGACTAGGACTGTTGTAATTCTTGTAGAGGAAATTATATATATATCGTTTTCTGTGAGACACGAAATACGAGGAGATCGGAGGTTGATCAATATAAGCCACTATTAAAACGACGAATATGCGATTCTGCCTGCGACTGTTTCACACACACGCTCACGCATATGGAGTTCAGTGTAGTGGTAGTGAAAAATTTCCGCGATTATCTTGAGAATTAAAAAGGGGCAACATTTTTGTCAAAAAAAATAGTTACTTGAAGTGTGCATTTTTATAACGTTTGTAGGTTTTATGAAAATCGGTTTTACCATTAGGATTCTGGACTATTATCAAAGTTTTGAATTATTTATTGTGCTGTAGTTATTTAATTGTTTATTTCCGTAGAAGAAGACTATGAATTTCAGTTTCAGCGACTCAAAATCCGCCCGAAATCACAAATTTGAAACAAAAATTTTCCTGTCTGGATACTATAGTACAGCTACACATATAAAAATTCATAATATCTTTGATGTTTAAAGTTTCACTTTATTGAAAATTGATTATAACGAAAGGAGGTTGCAAAATTAAACAAAGACGTTGTTTATTTAACAGATTTGTTGTTTTTTGTTTACAGGAACACCTTGTAAATCATATGCGATGTCATACTGGTGAACGTCCATTTGTATGTACCGAATGTGGCAAGAGTTTCCCATTGAAGGGTAACCTGCTATTCCATATGCGTTCGCATAACAAAGGTAGTAACGCTGAAAGACCGTTCCGTTGCGATCTTTGTCCTAAGGACTTCATGTGCAAAGGACATTTGGTGTCGCACAGACGATCCCATTCGGACGAACGACCACACAGTTGCCCAGATTGTGGAAAAACTTTTGTGGAAAAGGGCAATATGTTGAGACACTTGAGAAAGCACGCAGCAGAAGGACCACCGACGCAAGTCAGCACGCCATCAGCCATTCCTCAATCTGGTGTTTTGCCAATTCCGGCGGCAGCAGTTTTGGTTGGGCATCCATTGGCACCGCCAGCGCCTCCGGTAGTGCCGCAACATACAGTCGTTGTACCAACTCCACCCGGTGTACTAACCTCTTACTAAACCAAATCAAGGAAAACGATGTGGAAGCATTTGATTAAACAAAAGTGATGAGAGTATACATGATGAACGTTTGTATTGTTGATTATAAAAGTGAGTCATTGAGTTTTTAAAAACTAACGATTTTTGTGACTATGAAAGTTGATCAAAGTGTTGTTATGCGTCGCAGTAGTATTTTTGTGAATGTTGTAACTACAAACATTATCTTCGGTTCAAATGTTTGCTGCAATATTCGACAGCATCTTCGTGCAAAGAAGTTTATACGCGAATACAAATTGAAGAATAACCGTTGCTACAGCAACGTATTATCCAAAGTTTCAGTTTCTTTATATTTTTTTTTTGTATGATACTTTTACTAGTTCATTTACAAAAAGAAGAATATTCATAATTATTACATTTCATCTTATTACGTAAACTCAGGAATACGCGTTTCTACAATGAGCACACAAATTTGCAGTTAATATGATTGCGATTAGGCACTAATTGTCGTACCAATATGCCACTATTTTACTTTTATAACATAGTTTCTTATAAATAATAACTAATTTACAAGAAGAAAATTAAATTTGGCATATTACAATGCATATGTGATATATCAAAAATGGTATTTTCACAGTTTGAAGGATTTGTAAAGATGTTTGCTTATAGTACAAAATGTATTTTTAATCCAAGTTACAGTGAACATGGGTAATTCATGGGTAACACTCTCATCCCCACCATATCTCCACTAGGTTCCTTTTAATACACCATAGCGCTCGACAACCGACCGCATTTGAAGGGTGTAACATGATTTGACTATTGTCGAACTTAACAATTTCAACCTCTTTTTCTTTTCTATTCGCAGTCCTCTTCAGTATACAAAACTTCAATCGCTTATCATACAAGCAATTGTGATAATGTTATAGTGTTTGGTATCATTTTAATCAAACAATACACAACAAACATGATATCAAAAGTAAAAAATAAAGAAGTTTTACTTTTGAGTTAAAGGTCTCGAGCTCATTGGGAGCATTTAATGTTGTCTCTTTCTATGTTCGCCATTCTAAAAACTTTGTTGTTTGAGGTAGATTCGATTCTACCTCTTCATAACTGCAACCTTCCCGTCCCGTTGAGTGTGGTGGCAGTTACCCAATGTTCGTTGTATAGAATAACATCAATTTATAACGTAAATTCTTTTACGTTGTTTATATTCAGACAAGTACCTCGAGAATTACGAAATCTTTCTTGGACTATCAATGGTGAGAAATACTTATCAATTCGAAGCAACTGCAGAGCACACATTTATCACTTGGTTTCAACAGTAATTATTATTATTAATTTTTATGTTAAAATTACATTTTGTACTATCATTTGCATAAAATTAGACGATCTCGTTAGATTCGGAGTGGTATTGTATAATTGGATAACATTTACTAAAGCTAAGAATATATAGCAAACATATTTTCAAAACATTCTTTTGAAAGATGTTGTATAAGTTTTTTTCTCCGTTATGCTGAGTTTCGATACAAATAAGAAATTTAATATCAGTACACGAATCAAACGTCGTACAAAAAACAATATGCTTTATTATTCTTGCTAAAAAGATCTATGTAAACATAATCGAAGAAGATTTTGTATATGTAATAATACATAATTTTCAGATTACTTAGATATATATTTTATCCTAATCAATTGGCGCGTAGTTTAATTTAACGTGAAATTATGTTTAAAAAGATTTATGTTTTATATGAATTCATGTATCATTCGCAGTTCCGCGTCAGTTTCTATTTTAGCTATAGTCATTGTTTTCCATTTAATCTTAATCATTGTAATTGAGTGCAATATGAACTATGCCGATTTTGCTTAAGAAACATCTGCGACAAATACCACTATATTACCCCGGATCTTAAATATAAAAAAAAGTTCTCGAGCGATGGGAGTTCTGTGTGTTTATCTGTGCTTGAATCGGGAAGATGTTTAAATTAAGTTTTTTAAAAATTAATTTTAAATAATTTACAATATTTGTGTATTGTCTATATGAAGAGCAAAATGTTACAACTCTAGCGATCTTGTAAGGCTATGTATTTCGTATTTACACTTAAGATGCAATGAAATTGGTAAGCTTGGTTCTGCGGCACATAGTTGTGTCGTGCAAAGTTACCTAATTATATCACGTATTTAAAAAAGCACTCGACATTGAAGAATACGGTCAATTCCTATAAAAAGTTTGCAATTTACATCTAACCAGTTCCCGCATTACCAGGCTTACATTAATTGTGTATAATAATAACAATGATTATCGTATAAACAGGAGGAAAATGATAAGAAATTGCGGGTGCATGCGAGTGCATGTGAGTGCATGCGTCGTATGGAGTTCTATGTACGATAATGTTCGTCGCTCCATAGGAGTCTAGATTAATATATTATAATTACATTACTAAGTATATTTAAACAGTTAGGTATCATGTACTATTTAAAGTAATGAGGGAAAAAACTGATTATACTGCAGGGTCACTGCATGAGTGACATATAAATGTATGTTACATACGGAATGTAAGATTTTCACTATATTCATAAGAGAAAAACGCATTAAGTTTGTGCAAAGATATCATCTATAAAGGAAGAACAAATATATATGTATAATATATATACTGCTCAGGCTTATATACATTATGTGTATATACTGAAATCGAATACAAAGATGAAAATGATGCCGCACCGGACACACTTGGAGCAAGTAATATTTCCAATGGTATGTGTAAAGAATTCCTCCGCAATTTAATCGTGGCATCACTCCTTGCAATTTGCTATAAAATTTAAGAAGGAATAAATAGAAATAATGTTTATATGAATTATTAATAATAGACGTTATAAAAATAAAATTAAGAGTTGGTTCATGCTTTTAAGAGATTTAGTTTCGTGCTTGTTTGAGAAAGCAGCAAGCAAATATCAGATCCTATTTTTCTCTTTGAATGGAAGCGATCTTGTGCTGTAGAGCAAATATATATTTTGAATGGCATAGTCAATACCACCTTTACTTTTACATGAATACTTGAATTCTTCATTTTATGTAAATTACATAGTAATTACACATTTCTGGTGTTGCAAAAATCTAAAACAAGCGCTTCGATTCAAAGTGAAATATGGCGGTGAAGGAAAGAATTCAAAATATGATTTACTTTAGATAGAACAAAATATGTATAGAATTTTATTATGCACCATTGTAATATTATGTATCCCAGTTGTGACACAATATACACTGGTGTTATGTTAAATGTGAACACTATGCGTCTTGTCTTATATGTAACAATTTCCCATGTTTTAGTTATAACTTGCAAATAAAACAAATACAGATTTTAGTATAATCAATAGTCCTATAAAAAAGATACATACACACACACACGCACATATACACAGACACACGCGACTCAAATGTTAATTCTTTTCAAGATGCAAACTTATCCATGTAATTCACAAAAGTAATAGAATTATTTAAATATTGTTTGGTTAAGATTTTATTCTTTTTTTAAATATGTAATACTTAAAAAAAGAAGTAAATAGCGAATAATGGCCTTGCATGGTAGTCTATGTTCAGTAAACTGAATAAATATATTAGTACCATCTGACAAGGGGGTTCTTGAATTTAGAGCAACTTCTTCAGTTCATATTCACATGTACATTTGGAGATAACAATGTACTTATATGCAGTAAACATTAGACAACTGCCTGGTGGGAAATCTTTCCACAAGTAATTGGTACTTATCCTCACCATTAGGAAAGTGTTCCCTGAACATGAAGCTCCATAACTGAGAAGTATATCCTTCGAAGCACAGTTTTGATAAAACTAATTCTACTTTAATCTTGACATTTTCATTTATTATCATTTTCTCATTAAAGTTTGATTAAAATATTTCTGAGATTTTTTCGTTGAAGTAAGACCAAACATGATAAAATTTTAATTATATTTACTCTTTTAACACATTGAGTGCCACGAGAATCTTGAGTGTTTTATGCATTATTTATGCTTTCGTAGCGAAGATAAATAAAGACAGTTATTAATTATCTGGTATCACAATTCTTACGTTACACTGTTACCTAGTTACTGATTCTATTAACACGTTCGCGACCACGCAACGCATATACAGGGTATAATAAAATTGTTGTGCACAAACGATAGGGCTTGTACAACTTACTAAACTGAGTAAAAAACCCCAGTGAACATGGGCTCAAAATTCAATAGTTTCCAAGATAAAAATCTGTTTAGTATAGAAAAAAATGTATGGAGACCAAATCCGTCGGCCACCATCACTACTGACGAACTGGCAACTTTGGATGCTGATATTTTGATAACGGTTGACACGAAAAATTTCATGTCTATTGTTTGGAAGCGTCTGAGTGTCGGCTTCAAAAATATCAAATAGAAAGTATGGGGTACTATTTATATATTGTGAAATGATTTTTGCAGGATGTTTCAAGGACATATCACGGTCAAATTTCTCCCGCCGTGACATGTAGTATTTCATGCTCTGTAACTTTTGTTTGATCCATTGGTTCGTATCACTGACACTTTTCGAGATAATTCAGTGTTCTGGATTTGATTCTCATACATTTTTTTTTTTAAACTAAACCTATTTTTATCTCGGAAATTATTGAGTTTTGGATACATGTTTACTGGGGTTTTTTTTACTCAGTTTAGTGAGTTGTACACGCCCCATCATTTATGTGCAACAATTAATGTGACGTTAATTACCGTTGATAATGCTTTGTTTGGTTTATTCGCTGTTTTGTTTGCGTGAGAATTACGCGGAACAAATGCAAGAAAGATATACGGTCCATTGCGTAGGTATTTCAAATTCGACCGTAGTCGCGAACATTTTAAACATTTTCATTTGACGTCTATCATTTTACATGTTGTAATTGTTTTCAATCAATTTGGAAGCTCCAGTCATTAGTGACCACCGTGGTAGTCAGTGTGTTAATGGATGAGAAAAAATATACATACACTTATGAAGAAAGAAAACATTTTCCAAATTATATCATGTTTGGTCTTATTTGAATCAGGAGAACCTCACAAATGAATTGATAAAGGTTTCATGTAACAAATCTGAAACAAAGTTTTATTGTTTCATTAGTATTCATCTCATCGATGTACAATAGTACGCAGTAACCGGAACTCTTCCGTAATCTTCTCACACCCAATTAGTACCAAGAGCTCGACGAATCTCATTGTCAGTGGGCCAAGGATCGAGAACGATAGAATGGAAAAAAGACAAGCATTAAAGAAAATATAATTTTCAGTCATTTTCGTCTTACTTTTATAACTACAGCACTAACCAGTAGTTATTACAAACATAACGTAAATCGAACTGATTTTATCGTCTTAATGCAAATAATAAAATTGAATGTACTTCTGCTCCAAATCCATAAAACTAGTAAGTATTACTACAATGTTTATATCATACGCATTTTCGGAGTCACGAGTAATCGTGCAGGTTATTTTTCTCTGTTACGGTTCTAAATAATATATTTTAATCGACCCTTTTACCAAGTGTTAAGGGGGAAAATACCTTTAGACGGATGAAAACGAGCTTATATTTATGAATTTTTTTGTAAAGGAAAGGATTGTTTTACATTTTTGAAACTTTGGTTATCATTTATTCCATTCTTTGTCTATTACAACGTATTTTTTGTTTTTCAAAATATTTAAAAACGGCGGAGTTATGTCCCTGTTTTTCGGGAAGGTTGTGATGCGACTTATTAAATGATGTAAGTTCTAGCATTGGCTACATTGATTTGAAACAAACCAGCAAGACATATTTCGATAACTAACATTTACAATTTGTAGATGAACCTAAAGAAAGTGAAAAATATTGAAAATTGAAAAAATGGCACGCTTTTAAACAGAAACTTTGAATTTTACATGAAATTTTCGCTCCTTTTTGCAATAAAAAGGTACTTTTATTTACAATTTATTTCATATCTTTAGGTTCATATAGAAGACAATATTGTTATAGATATGTGTGCAAAATTTCAGCAAGATTGATTGAGTAGTTTTTGAGTTATTGATTCCACCGATTTCGAAAATGTAGTTTTGAGACAAATACGTTCAAAGTTTCGATAAGTGATAACTCAATAATTTCAATGACTTATCAGCTAGCCAAATATGCTGCAATTTCAATCATTTTTATTCCTGAGTGCAGGTGCTTTGGAGCGAAGCGCCAAACAGTTGAGTTGAAACTCTCGTTATTGTTCTGAGTGTGTCCGCCCAAGCACCTCTCAAGTAGATTCTCTTCAGATAAATCTTCGTAAATTGGTAGGATGTGCTTCTGCACGTCTGGATGCAGTGGTGCAGGATGTTCTATAAGGTCCAAATTTGCTCTTGTAGCTAGAGCTTTCTGCCACTTGCACCAGCTGTCATTTCCTACCGGGCAGTATTCGTGCCTTGGATTTTCTTTCGTGGAGCATAAGTGATAATACGAGGCCATTGTAGCTTTCTTCATATTCTCCACACTATGAATATTTCTTCGTATGGCTAAGCCATAGTATGCGGTGAGTTTCCTGATAAGCGCATCAGTCAGCTTGCCTTTTCCACCGAGGTCTTTTGTTTTTTTAATATTTCGAAGCCGGCTGTATGATAATTTTTCTTGTATAACGCAAACAATGTAAAGTAACATGTTTACAATGATTGAAAGGAGGGAATTATGAAAGGCGGGTCTTCCGCTTCGAGCGCGTGAAGATATACCTGCGGTGGGCTACCGACTATGAGACCCGATTATGGGATAGAGCATCAGAAGAGCTCCGAATTTCGCTTTAAAACTTTGGCACCATATTCTTAAGATGTTATACTAACATTGCGATTTTTTAAGGTTCTAAAGGTATTTCCCCCCTTAAGCCCCTGCCCTAGTATTAGGGTAGTTACATGGTGAAATGCTGTGCACACTTTATGCTTGATATCTTATGTTTTGTTTGATAAAGGTGCGGATGTGCATTTCAGGAAATCTTTCCAAAATTTTGGTCTGCAAAATCAATGTTTAAAAAGTTGTAGAAAATGATTAATGCTGATTTTTTATTTAAATTATTAAAAATACCATTTTTATATTTCAATGAAATTACGATCTTATTATGACTATTAATACTCTATTTTTTCATATTTTTCGGATTGGGGGAACGCAGTTAAAAAATATAAAAACCGATATTTTTCAACATTATTACACATTTTACTATACATTAAAACCTCACAGACTCACCTCACAGAGTTACGAGGAGAGTCCTAACGAAAGGCACTTTAGTTGAACTCTCAATTTCATAAAGGGCATATCAATAGTACAACTCATTCTCAGTATTTAGCACGTCACAGGCTTGTAAATGATGATGTCATTCTTCGACCGGTGGGTCTCTTCAAAGTACACCTCTCCTCACTCTATACTGGGACAAGCCTTACCTGCTCGTATCATTTGAGAATGATAGCTCCCCTATTATTAATCCTTTTCCAACGGCACAGTTCAAAGCTAAACGCTCTGTAGACGTGAGCTGCCGAGTTACACTGTTGATTGTCTATAATTGCGGATCGTGTATAGTGATACAAATACAACTTTTAAACGTGTGTGGACGTGCTCAATAAAAGGATTATGCAGCGTGTTGAACAACATATTTTTTTATTAGATACTTAAATTATTGATATACTAAATTATATTTAATAAAGTAATATAGGGTAGGGTGCAGCTAACAGTTTCGTTTTTCGTATTTTATGTAAAATTTGGTAATAACGGTCTGTAAATATTTCTTTTTATTTTGCGCGTGTATAACTATCGTGTTTTACCTTTACTCTGTTTTTTTTTTTCATTATACTGTTATTTTTCACTAAAGCATAAAATAAAATGTTTGTCAACTCAAAATGTCAATACTGTACAGCTTAGCTCTGATGTAATATGAAATTGAGTAAGAAATTCTTTTCTAAATGACAAGTACTTATTGAATAAGTCCTTTTTTACAT
The DNA here is from genome assembly GCF_051020985.1 of Nomia melanderi. Classification (NCBI taxonomy): domain Eukaryota; kingdom Metazoa; phylum Arthropoda; class Insecta; order Hymenoptera; family Halictidae; genus Nomia; species Nomia melanderi. The sequence goes on along the minus strand of NC_135007.1, from coordinate 386,170 downwards.
ATATGACTTATTTCATACCACTTATTATCTACCTACTCTGTACAACTTCAGCTTATACTTTATTGCCCTTTTTGCAGCTTATTTCATTATATTTAATGATTTCGTACCGCGATTAGTATGTCTTTTGTAGTGCACTACTCTGAAAAACAGTGTTTAAGCGAAGGGATAGTAAATCTCTATGTGGAGTAATAAGTTTCAACGAAGGACTTTTTGCTCCAATACTTTTGGTTTCATAGTTTTTTCGGTATATACGTTGAAAAAAATAATTATTTAGAAATAACTCGAAGCGTACGTAATGCTAAAGGTACATACAATTGTAGTGGTACACCTCCTGCACTTGCCACCAGATCAAGATTACAAGATCTATGAGTTATTCTCATTCCTGTTCAGGTTTTAGCGATTTGTACATATACTTTTTTAAACCTCCGACACAGATCTCCTCGTCTAAGAATGGAACCTAACAAGGGAAGTTATTGAACCTGGAAATCAAATAATTATGAAACTCTGTGTGTAAGTAGAGTAAGTTATGTCTACTACAATACAATTTTTTTCATGCTGAATGTCACTGTGAAGGGGTAAAACTACCCCTTGAAAAGAATGCAAATTTTTCTTTTCCGTAGATTATCTTGAGAAAATTGTTCAAAATACCCTCACCACTAACCCCTTTTGAAAAATTGTATTGTACAATTTTATAGACGCGACAGAAAAATATATTTTTTATTGAAACTCTTTCGCTATTTCTTACCGTTCTCAAGATAATCCACGGGAAAGAAAAATTTGCATTTTTTTCAAGAATGTGGTTTCACCCCTTCAGAGTGAAATTTAACACAAAAAGATTGCATTGTAATAGTCTTACACAAAAAGTTCCATAACTTTTTGAATTTCTGAGTTCAATAACTTCCCTTGTAAGTACCAAAAAGTCTTACTGATGAGTCCACTGATAGATCTAAATTAATGGTATTTTTAAACGCCTTCAACCTACATTCATGATCCAAATGATTCTTTCCTACTTTTGCTCACCTGTCATTGGAGAATCCGTAAACGTAAAGATGTGGACGAAAAATGACAATAATTTTATCGTTTTCCGTAAATTAAGTGTTGATACAGTTTTTTGATTTGCTGTTAAACAGTAATTTACTGAGAATAAAAAAAACGCGGCGTATTTTTCTACTCCTGGACACAAATAGGCACAAAATCATTGTATAAATCGTAATAATGCTTGAAATCGAATGGCAACTTTTTCAATCTTTTTCAACACTTTTCTTTGACTGAATTGTGTAATGCAACGTTCAATCAACCGACTAAAAGAAGTGGGTAACTTCTCTAATTTACAATGTCGGACTTTAGATTAAGGATTTTCAATTAAGGACTTCCTAACCACTAGACTTTTAGTCCAACTGTATCCTACTTCCCAGTCTGCACATTTCTGCCTGCCGATTCTATTAATTTTTTTCGTCGAACCCATATATTGATCATTTACTAAAGATTATTCCTTTTATCCGCCTATGCTAGGGATTTGACATTGAAGTCTCTCATAAGGGTGACCAGGTTCCTCCAACTTGGTATGAACGCTTTAGCACGTTCGCTATCAACGTCGCACATTTGTGACGCCCGTAATCCTATATTTTACATAACGAAAATGAAATTAATCCTATAGATATTGTAGTATCGAGAATATTTATTGTAGGATGAATGGTTTGTTGTGCGTGCGTGAGGGCGACCAGGTCGTATTGCGACGGACCGGCGCCGGGATGTTTGGGAAATAGTGTGACTGCGTTTAGACAATTTCGAGTGGCTGAAAGAATGCGAGGAAGAGTGTCTGGAACTGAGCGACTGAACCGTGAGAAAAGTGTGTACGTGACTGCGTGAATTTTGACTATGGACGGAAGATGCGAGTGAGAAGGGTGCAAGGGTGAGAAAGACAGAGCGAATGGGGGTGTGTGATAAAAGCGAGTGGAAATGCGTGCATGGGGACATTTTGGTGAGCGACAGTGGAGAAGGACATTTTGGTGAGCGACAGCGGAGTAGAACATTTTTGGTGCGAGAGTCGTGTGTTGTATTTTACGTGTTGTCCGTATTGTTTCCTTTATCTTATTAAATATATTATTGTTTTCCTAATTCTCTTTTTACTAAAGATCCACATTTTCAAATATCATCTAATAGTAAACCACCACCATATACTATAATATTGTTATTAGAAATTATAAACTACGATATTATATTTAAGAACTCAATGGTTAGTTTCAGTTTCATTTTTTTTATTTCTTTTTTTTATAAGATTTATTGAATTGAAGATAATATTATAATTGAGGAGACAATCGCTGAAATAAGCACTGGTAGCGAACGTGTTAAGCTGGACTAATTTTTCCACACCCTGTCCGTCAGTTATATTTAAGGAAAAATAACAATTGACGAATATTCAGTCCCCAACCACCACAGCAACAAACCCTTTGTCTTCTTTGATCTTATACTTATCCCAGTCCAATTATTCTCTAAAAATCATCATTGACCTCCCTAATCATTTGCTGATGGTCGTGGGCCAGATATGCTCGATCTAAATTGAGCATATTTGTAAGATCTCAACTATTCTTTATTTTTATTCTCCCCTCCCATACCTTGTCTTATTTTTCTCGCTAATATTAAAACTTTGCGGATAATAATCTACTCCCTCGAAAAATGATCTATTCGCGAGTAACTTCTATTCTGGTAGAAACAGCACATTACTATGGACATATTTATACTCCTTGTCAATGTGAACAACCACCATACACTTTTGGAACCAGAAAAAACCAATATCTTGATTATTAATAAAATGGCGGCATTTTGAAGCGTGAATATTTATTTTCTCATCATTTTTTCATCTATAGTATGCTGGAAAACAAACTAACGGATTTTAAAAATTGAGGTTCGAGCTATAGTTTCTCATCTGCTAAAGGTTTTCTATAAATTTCATATCAATCGGTCAACTAGAATTTGAGATATCGTGGCAACAGTTTCAAAGAACGTGGTTTTATAAAAGTCGCGTTTAAAGATTTTATCAGTTAGATAGGAAGATTCTGTTAGACTTAATTGCATTGAAATGTGTATACTTACGATTAATTTCACGTGAAAGATTCTGATACAGCAAAATTACACGGCATGTTCAGGACCGAGACAGGGCCAATAATGTGCCGGATAATTCAACTATAGCTCTACGTAAAATATAATTTAAAAAACAACGAAATAATATAGTAATGTGATTTATTAACGAAAACAAAACATTTAAAATATAATATATAGACGTAAAACATTTCTCATTCTTTTCCTACGCTTTCTACAGAATACGAAACAGTTTGAGTATTACATAATGATTTTTTAAATAATCTCCTTACGTATATCAGTTTGCATCATCAGTTTTGACTTTTTGTTAAAAAATTAATGTCAGGGGATATGAAGATTTATTAATTTATTCGTTTTATTTCCGATTAGAAGAATAGTGAGAAAAGAGTGTCTAGGAGAAATTTCTTTCGATTAAGTATCGCCGTGGAAAGTTTTTCTATTCAGCAGAAGAACACTGTAACAAAGTATTTGCGAAAATTATCTCAAAGTCATGGTTTTTCTCCAAAAGATGTTCCTCGTTTAACATACAATTGTGCTACTAAATTTAACATAACATGAATGCTTTCTCAAATAGAAATCTTAAACTTTTTCTACAATAGCTTCAGATGACTACATTAAATAGAACAATAGTTTTAATATACCTAATATTCAAAGAGGCTATCAAAAATTGCCTAATGTAATAGATTGATATAAATTCACTGCATCAACTATTTGGAATGTTAATGAAATTGGAGTGTCTACGGTTCAGAAACAGTAGTAGCCAAAGGAAACCGAAACGTGGGCTTTATAATTTCTGGAGAACGAGGACCAAGTGTTATTATTGTGGTAGAAATATTTGCAGTGGATTCTAATATTCCTCCAACGTTTGTTTTTCCACGAAAAAATTACGACAGATGTAATAATTAAATTAAATACTTTCATATTTAATTATACATAAGTAGAATATAAGAGTGTTATTATTTTTATAAGAAATAATATTAACATATTTTCGTTTTTAATTAAATAAAATTCGAATTGATATTATATTTTTTATTATTTATTTTTATAATAACTCTCAAGGAGTGATACCAAGGTAATTGAAATAATTTATCCTTTTCTTAATATAAAATATATTTATATTTCTTTCGTAGAGAAGCCAAGATTACTGTGTAATTTTCTTTGTTAATTGTCCCTTAACAACCACTTCGTTCAAATCATCTTCAGATCGTTAGGATCGATTCATTCCTACAAGACAGTGCAGGCAGTTTTCGATATATTGCAACGGGTACGAGTGGAGCCGTCTTTTTCGATGTGGGAATCCAGAGAGTCTCCTGCACACGTTCTTATTCTGTAATTGCCAAGCATTAAACCACATTAAAATGGAAAAAATAACTTGTAAGATTAACTGCATAGGTAATTACATCGGATATGCTCTACTTCACCAATTTTGATCATTTTTAAATATGTTATCGGGAACTTTGGTAATTCTAAGTAACTTTTTATATACATGTAACCGCCGCTCGATCTTAGTTTCTGAGATATTCATGAGAAGCTGCAGGCACCATTGCATTAAACGGTACTTATATAGACATTAATACACCTGACTCTCGATTTACGCGGACTTTTTCAACACGAGCCTCTTTTTTATGTAGTAAATTGGAACACTACTTACGCGGTAGTCTTTACGCGCGGTCTCAATTGACGTGATCTGAATTTAGTAACAGCGAATAAAATATACTTTTGTTTTCCGAAATGTCGTTATTCTTATTTCTTTTGTTAAGCTATGTGAAATAAATATGTATTTTGAAAACATATACCAGCTTTTCTCTTCAATATTTTGTTTTCTCTTATACCGACAGGCTCTATTTACGCGATTTTCGTTCGCGTAAGATGAACCCGCATGAAACGGATTCTCGCGTAAATCGAGGGTCAGGTCTAATGCAATCGTGTTTGTTATAGCAGCGTTGTCCTCGCCAACTGTCAAATAACCGAAGAAATACAATAGCGACGTCGGTTTCAATATGTATAATTTGTCCTCCGAATTTCCATCTACCGAATTTATAACATAACATAAAAATATTTGTAAGGTAAATGATACATAGAAAACAACAGTTATGTATGTTTTATATTATTACTTAGGAAAGGGTTCTCCTTACCGATTTCTATGATGTCTAATCATGTTATCGGCAACGTAATTCTAAATAAAAATAGATGATTTCCTCAACTATTTCCTCTGACAAGAATAATAGAGGTCGGTGTCGATATTGGTTGGGGTAATTCTTTTGGAGAGAGGAGAGTTCATTCTTTTACTTTATAATTGTCAAACATTCGCCGGATTTAGACTGGAAGGATTGTTAACAATTAGAAAGTAAAAGAATGCACTGCACCCCCCCCCCCCCAAAGCTATCCCTACCAATATCAATACTGTATGAAATAATAATAGTTCACGCGAAATAATACACACACACACACACACACACAAAATTAAGCTTTAAAAGGAAATGGTACACACATTACAATTACTTGTCGTCACACTCGCACAACAACTCGACTTCAATATTTTAATACACGACTCGTCAAAATACATAATACCACGAAATTCAAGCGCACCCCCATTTATACAATCGAATACTCCCATCTCACTTGCACACCTTCCAGAACATTCTTCCGTCACCATACATTAACTTCATGTTTATTTGGAATATTCTAGATTCATTAAAATGGATATCATTAGCGACGAGAAATCAATAATTTAAAAAATCAATATATTCTAGAATATTCCAAACACCATGAATATTTACGCGCAAATGCATAATCGCCGTTCATCTATTTCCACAGATGCCCATCATCCATTCGTACATTCATTCCCACAATACTAATCTTTCTTATTCTTGTCAGAGAAAAAAGTTGATGAAAACATCAATTTTTACATGTCGATTTTATGAAAAACTGTGCTACCACTTGATTACTGCAGTCTTTTTAACATACTCTCCGATTGTGAAGTGTGACGATTATTTTTCAAGACGGGTGGTCAGGGAAGCAGGGGGACTCTTCTGCTCAGGATGTTTCGGTCGCCTCGATTTTCGAGGCGTAGTCATCATTGGTGCGCAGTAATAACACAGGACGAAAACGATACCGAATGCGACGAAGTCAGATGTAACTATAGAGGACGAAGCTGGCAGCGCTACGACTTTGATTTCTATCGTGAAAATCTTCTAATATTCGTCCCAGCATCTAAGGCACGGGTGTACCAGAATGCCTTACTATCGAGTCCATGGGTAGGTCCCGGACGAAACGCTGACTCCCTCTCTCCTAAAATTTTCCAAGTTCCAGCTCCCTTCAGTAATTTAACAGGCCACTTCATAATAAAATTTGTTATAAATTAAATAAATAATAAAATTAATATTTTACATTGTCGGATTGTGTTTGAATCGGATTGTGCTTTGGAATTCTGCATGTAAGCATCTGAAAAATCTGTTTTATTATTCCGCGTATCCGGAGATACTCTCGCGACTAATAAACCACGTAAATTCTTAATGACAGTCAAGTTGGGACTCTGTGATGGCCATTGGATTGAATTAATATTTGAATCCTTCACAAATTCCTTGATCTTTTTCGCAGTATATTTCGGATCGTTTTCCTGTTGATCTAAAAATCTTTCCTGGACCTCCATTATTAAAATGGTTCACTCCAAATTTTCATTTAACCCGTCGCACTCGAGAGGTCTCTCTCACTCACCATTTGATTTTATACAGTAAAACTATAAAATTTGATATTTAATATTATACTCAGTGTAATGCATCAATTTGAGAAATATTGAATTAAAATAGTTTTGTTCCTCAATGTACGTGTGATTTCTCTTCGAGTTAGTTTCACAAAATATCGTCTTTACCTCATTGAAACATGTTAAAATATTTCTATTGAAAAACTTCCGAGTGCAAAGAGTTAATATATCAATGAATTTGTCTACAGTCATTATATCATCGATTTGAACTGATGTTTTAATCTCGTACCATGAAAATCATCCTCACACCATCAACGCTTCTCGGCAAAATTTCACAGTTGGTGTAATAAATTGCTATTTGTACGTTTTATTTCATTTTCCTCGCACTTGATGCTTCTTCTTTAACTGCCGCTGTTCAAACTTGTTCTCGTCGCTCCATATTATGTTCCTCCAAAATAACAATGACATATTTACGTATTTTTGAGCAAAAGCTAATCGCTTCTTCATACTAATTTTGCCAATATATGGTTTACACCTAGCTTTGCAACATTTTAATCGAACTTTCTTTAATATTTGCGTAATTGTTTTCGTAGAAATATTTAAATCTAGCAATTTTACAATGTTTCTGACGGAAGTTGTATTTTTTCGACATTTTTGAAAAATATAACGTTCTTCTTGTATGCTAGTGTGACGTTTTCGTCCACGATCTCTCGAAATTTTCGACAGTATTATGAATGAAATATTTTCTATAAATCTTCTTTATTACGCTTTTAGATATACGGTACTTTTTGGCAATAGTACGATAGATCATGTTATTACAACAATGCGAAACAACTAACCCGCGAATTTGATTTGCAATTTCTCTAGTTTTCGACATTGTGCTACTATTTAACAAACGATGTTAACTTTGTAAAACCAGAAAAGTTTTTGCAAGTGTTTGGGATGCACTATGTTTGTTTACATTTTTCGTTCCGCAATAAGTCTGCAACCAAGTGTTCACTTATTTTTGTCCCCGAACAGATGAATTTCATGCTCAATATCGTTCATTCAAACAAAAATGTAAATATGAGTTTCAATATTTCAATTAATAACTTGTATATTATGAGAGTATGTAATAAATAAAATTTAAGTATATAACATTGATTCCAGTATGTTTGAAATTCATTGACATATATTATAGTATCACCTTCTGTCCACATAATTTTGTCCCCGACTGTATATCTATTAATATTCTGAGTAATTTTCGGAATTATGGTCACTTCCCCAATCTTGCTGATCTTAAAATATGTTGTGAGTATCGCCATGGTAATCATCTATTTTCTATGTATGCTATTGGCGCTCGACCTTAATTTCCGAGATATTTATAAAAATATATTTTATACTTTTTAAAGAGTAAACCTTACTGATTTCAATGATTCCTGAATTTCCAACGTTACACCTACTTTTTTAATGATAACTTTATGCAAACGAATGACACATCGATAAAAATTACTTCAGTTAATAGTCTATTCTCTACAAAGATAATATGCAAATGAAATGTACAAATTATTGCCAAAAAGCGAAGTGTACGAATACTTTTTTTACCCACTGTATTTCAGAGTTTATATTTCAGTAGATTACATTTCGGCCTCTTCGAGAATTTGTTTCGTTAATTATTTCTTTATTTAATTGCAAAAAGTGACGTATCATTGAAGAGTAAACTTGTCGAAAGAGTTAATGATTAATAATATTTTTTAAATATATGTAATACTGTACTGTGTAGTCGTAATAACTAATTTTCATACAAATGGAAAATGTTGTAGATATTCACATTCTGAATAACTTTTTCCTCTGGCAAAAATGTCGCTCTCATTTAACCCTAATCGGACCACGATGTGACTTTGCGTCACATTTGAACTTTTTACTTAAATTTTTTGATTGTTTCATATTGTATTTCCAAAAGTTCTTTTGGGCTTTTAAAATTTGGGCCCTATAAAAAAAGACAATAACATTTTAATTATTCCTTTTATTCTCATAAGTGACTGAGAGTCACGTCGTGGCACGATTATGGTTAATTGCCGAAATAATCGCGAAAAACTTTTACTACCGTTTCATTAATTTGTATAGCAGATGTACCGAATTGCCTCTTCATGCTAGTGGCTCTCGATCAGTAAAACCAGAAAAAAATGAAACGACCTTTTTTCCTCTACTCCACCTTACCACTTGCACTAGCCCATTCCTCATTAGCGGGCATCCTCCAACAACCTCCGCAACCACCGCAGAACCGACTTCTGGCCACACTGTTTTCAATAGTTAACACGTTGAATGCCATACGATTTCATAGAGCAAAATACATGAAATGGAAAAAATCAAATATTGAATCACTTGATTGAATTGCATTATCGTTATTGCACGTTCGTCTAGCTGAATGTCACCGCGTTAGGTAGCATTATTTAGAATAGTGCATCATAAAAATAATTAATTGAGCGAACCATAGTAATTCGATTCGGTTGTGGGTCACCGATGACCCCCACGATATTCAACGTGTTAATGACCGCTCTGACACCATCGATCTGTCAATCATACGTTAAATATCAAGACTGTAGGTTCATTTACGTATCGTACAGGTTTGGAGAAACCTCGTCTCTAAGATCAATTATTGTCAAAAACATTTATTTGTGAATGGAATTGTTGGAATGGAACACCAAAACAATTCGCAAAGTATTTCATTTATACATGATAAGTACTGACTAAATTACTAATGTTAATTCATTTGTTATATTGAAACATAAAAACTAACGTGTTCGACAATGGTATTTTATCATATAATTCTGTTTACTTTTTATTGCCTTCGATACATTTCATTCTATTTCATTACATGCGCCATAAGGTAATAAATAATAAGGAGAATTACATAATAAAATACCAGATTTGAACACGTTTGTAGAGGAAAATATACTGAGGGAGTGGTTGGTTCTATAAAAAGACGAAGAAAAACACGTAAATGTTACCAAAACTAGAACCAGCCTATATGTGATGAGCACGCAAAACATACATAATTTATTTATTTGTAAATAAAGAAATAAATAATTTATTAATTAGCAAAAAGATCAACTTGTTTATTTATCAATATTCGACCTTCCACTATTATCCATCGTATGGGTACTCTAAATTAAAAAGAAAAAAATTTTTTTTACAATAATCTTTATTTATTAGACATGTGTCAACTGAAAAATGTGTTGAGCCGTTCATACGAACCGCGGAAAAAAGCGCGCGCTGGACATGCGAATATCATCTTAGACGCGTCCATTCCCGCGTATTTTTCTTTTGTTGGTACCTCATTTGTTTTCCACGCGCTCACTCTCGTTATTCTGTGTGTCGTCGCATCGCCGTCCTAACGTGCGTCGAAGTTTATCTCCTCATCAAAATGTTCGAAGAAAGAGTATCTAAAAGGCTTTCTAAATATCCTAGTCAGAACATAATAAATATTTATGTTCAAGTGTTAGTGGGTATCGAGGTAAGTACCCAGTTGTGTATATAAGGTTAAGCAGAAATATATGTATAACTTATGTGCTTGTGGAAATGGGTCTCTACGTGAAAATATGTTACTCTACATTTGTTATTAATATTTTTATATGAATTTGCAATCTGTCGGATTGAATTATTAACACTTTGTACAACCATCGTTATTATTGAAAGTCAAGAATTTTTATACGATGAAACCACGTGCACTATTACGATCTAAATCGCTGATCTTTCTTATAAAGTAGTTACCCCGTACACTTTTATTTTGCGCTAGATATTTATTTTCTTTAAAATTAATGAAGACCAAAAGTATTTGTGTACAGAAATAAACATTTCTAAATAAAAAGTTAGTATTTATTTGTTAACACGTTCAATGCCACGTGTTGGATTCCGGATTGAGGAATTTAAACGCAACTTGTTAGAGAGGCTCGAAGGTTTTTATTCGTAAGCGGTAAGTTCCGCACGCAAGTACGAACTACAGAGAACTGTCTCGCTGGTTAAAAATGGTAATATATATACTACTGGAAATGGTCGGCATAAGGGTAGAGTGCAAAAGGGGCAAGATGAGTAATCGGGTACGGGAAGCTAGCTGGTTAGGAATTTGGAATCTATGAGTCAGGATGTTTTTCGCAGGATGATTTGTCGTGTTTGTCGCGGGGCGATACAATATCTAAGGTATCGGTAGGTTAGTCATGCAACACACGTCTACCACATGTATTACGCGTTAATTTTTGTAAGAAAATATTTTTAAAGGACACATGGTCAAGAATAGCTGTACACGTTACAAAGCACCGAAAACATCAAGAAACGATATCAAAATATATAAAATTAAAAAAAAACTTGAATATAACTTAATATTTTATTTAAAAAATCGATACAGTTCATAAGCAAAATATGACCGAAATTTCCGTAACACGGAACGTGTTAATGTTTGCTTGCTTGTTAACCTTTTACGTAGGTTGAGTAGTTTTATAAAGTTTTGCTGTATATAACATTCCTTATTCACTTTTTAACGCAATAGAGACTTTTGTATAATTTATAGAGTTATTCGGTAATCAAAGGTAGCTGACATTAAAAATAATTTTCTTTTTTAATTCATTGTATCAATTTGACTGTACTTATTCGTTAATACGTATAGTTTATATCACTTGTATATCTGTATTTGATACATTAGTACAGTTTCAATGCAAAAGTAATTAAGGGATAACATATTTATACAGATTAGTTACAATGTACGCATACAAATTTGCACGAAAATGAATTTATATTTTACAACAAATTTGTAAAAATTTATTTATTATTACTATATAATTAAAACGAATAGATTTTTATGGAAATAATTTATTATCCAATATATATTGTTTACAAATATAATGTTTAATATTAACATTTTCTAAAAATTAGTATTTACTGCTCTGTGTACCTTATCCTAAAAAAGGGGACACTGATACTTTTAGGAAGGACAGTTACTGAAAACATATTTTGAAAATATATAACCGAAGAAGAAATACTATATATATTTATTTATAATCGATAGAATAGCTCGCAGTTTGTACCATAGAACAGCGTTGTGTAGATAGGAATGAAGTTATTGTTAAGGTCTCTCAGTAGACAGAATCCGGTTGGAGAATTATTTTGTTCGATGCGTGCGAACTACCGTAGGAAAGTTTTGATATCCCTCTTCCACTTCAGTAGTGTGTGCGAGTGTATGTAATGCGGATAAATTTCGTTCAATACCCTTTATACTTTTGTGAAAAAATTAGTTAAATTGTACTAAAAAAATTATAACTAATATAACATAAATTAAATACACTTGAATAGAAAATAAATAATCACTCATTTTATTGCTATTGAAAAATAAATTTAACACAAATGTGTAAACAAATATTAAAGCTGCATTTACTTTAAATAATAAATAATACGAAATTTTAAATAAATTATGCTTTTAAACAGTATATGAATCTCTTGTCGGACTCTAATTGTTTTTAGTAAACGCCGAAAATGCTTGTTAGTAAGGTTATGCGCACCCTAACTCAAATGACTTTGGGCAAACCTTTTAAAAAATCAGTGTTAATAGTTCGTAATATTAAAGATTTTCAATGTTCAATGCCAAAGAGCTTCATGAATATCTCATACAAAACAGATGAGCATAAGAGAAATTATTTAATTCTATTATGGGGGTTACCAATTTGTCTCACTATTGGTTTTATAAATTGGCAAGGGTAGGTACTTTATAAAAACATAATTTTTATGACATCTTATATAGTGTATAAACATTTTTATGATATTTATAAAACGAGTTTAAGTTTTTTGAATTAGTACAATTTTATAGTTAATATCACATGCACATTGTTAAATTAATGAAACAGGATATTGAATTAAAACTTGATTTTTCAAGAATTGTCTTATTATCAATTATTTAAAAATGACCTTTATAATTATTACTGTTATAGTAAATAGAGTTTATTATTATTTTATGACTTGACGATTCATACTTTTAATTATGCTATGAAAATTTTTATTTTATTAAATTTTACATACGTGTGAAGTAAATATAATATTGTCCCCTCATATGAAATTTATAATGCTATATAAATATAACAATGGTATATAATATAACATAATAACATGTAATTTTTCTTTGGTTATTTCATTCAAATAATCAGATAAATTATAGTGACTTTTCTTTAAATACTCAAAATTAATATTTGTTAAAAGATACATTGGGAAGTAGTTATAAGAGTTAAAAACAGCTGTTAGATTTAAGGAACGATCTATTACTTTTACCAAAGAAAATGAAGTAATTTTAAAATAAATTACTTATTCATTATTCATGTATCATTCATTTGTATATCTTACAAATCGTCATTATAATCTTGTAAGAATAATATACTCTAATGCTAAAATAAAATATTCCAATGAAATAAAAGTATAATAACATCATTATTTAATGCTATGATGAACTCTCTATTTTTATTCCATAAGTGGATAATGGAAAATTTTGATTCCTGTTTTATGTGTTTGTTGATAATTTTCAATATTATAAATTAATTTCTGTTATAAAGAATTTGTTATTCTTGTACTCAAAAAAAGCAGAATATGTTGTTTAGACTCTTTGTTGAAATAAAGACGTTACCATTTAATGTAATCGTAAAATGTAATATTCTTTAGTCAAACAGGAACTTTCTGATTTTTAAAAGATTATTAAAAAATATCATCTTACTTTTATTTAATTTTATTAGATCATCACATATCTGGTTTTTATAATTCTATTAACATTGCAGTATTTAATTCTTTGATTTATAGTATATTTCAGTATTCGTAATCAAAATTTCTGTATAAGATATGAACCTCTTTATACCCTATATTTTCGTGATTGAATAATGAAAATAAACTTTATTTTTACTTTGTAAATAACGGTGTGAGTGATATGTGGAAGTAGTTAGCACAAAAAGAAATTATGTGGTTTTGTATGAAAACAAAAATATAATTGCATAATGCAATTACACTAATAGATTTTCAAAAATTGTAAAACAATATAAAATTTCTTTGAGTTTTCTATAATTCTCCTTGAAACATGGATACAATCTAATCCAAGTCCTGGGTCTACTCAATGTATCACTAACTTAATATTTGTAGTTAAAATATGCACTATACTTGTTTAATATTACATGTTTTGAAATTACGTATGTTTCAGAATAACCAAAAGATACTTTTCTTCTGTAAAAGCAGCCGAGATGATCATAGAGGAGGTAAGCAATAAGAATGAGGAAATGAACTTAGAGCTGGAAGAAGATGATCAAAAGCAAAAGAAAAAGAAACAAAAAATAGGTTTCCGTGAACGAAGGGTAAGTAGCTAAAACATTGATTTCAATTATTTAATACCAAAATTTCTTGTCTATGTGAGATTTGTGACTGTTGTTTTCTATAATTAAAATGTAATCTATATACATATAACAAAGATTAGAAAAATGTATGTAGAACTTTTTGACAGTATTATTAACCTTTGCACTCGGGAAGTCCCATCTATGGTGACATTTTGATTGCAATGTTAAACGCTCAGAGTGCAAAGGCTTAAATGTATTTATATACATTCATTGTTGCATATATATAATGATATTTAATGCATCAGAGAAATATAAGAAGTCATTAATGAAACAACCAAGAGAGAATAAATTCACAAGATTCAAGATTTCTTCTGTTTTTGTTGAATTTTCTCTCTGATGTTTGGAATTACAAATCATAGTTGTAAGAAATTAAGAAAGCGGAGATTTCCCACTACAGTTTAAAAGTGACATCATTTGTATGTTTGCAAATAAAAGTAAGGAAACAATAATTTACTTTGCAAGCAGAGGAACATAAGTAGTGACTAGTTTTTAAATATGTAAAATGTGGATGTAATTTGAAGAAACAAAATGATACATTTTTTCAATTTCTTGTTTTTTTAAATATATTTATTGTATTTATAATTTAAAAAAAAATATACATGCTACTCTTTATATAATAGTTAATAACAATAATAGCTGCTATTTGTGTGGAGGAACATGTACATAGGTACTGTGTATTTTTTTACATTTTTAATTTTTTTCATTTCTTTTTCATTATTCTTTTAAGGGCGACTACATCAGAAAAACATCTTGCATTCGACAATGGTTTTACTTATCATTTTTCTAGTAGTATAATATGAATTTTCTTGCGTAAACAAACGTTATGTATTCTTACATTCTGAGAGCAATCACCGAGTTGTTTCATGCATTTTGCATCCCATTTTGTACGTCATACTGTTTCTTTTGGCAAGAACAATTGACTTAATTATCAACAATTGAATATTTTCAAAAGAAAGTTCTCTACAAATAAACTGTGTACTAACATTAGAAAAATATAAATTACCAATATACAAAGAAACAAACATTTTACATGTACCAGTATGTTTGTTTCGGTAAAAATGATTTTTAATGTACATTTTATTGTTTTCCTGTTTTAAATGATAATTATATTTAAAAAGAAAATTTAAGAAACAGTGTTTCATTTTGTTTCTTACGCAATGGTATGCAATTGGATACAAAACCCAGGTATGCCAACACTTTTTCTTTGTGGGTGTAAGTCTATGTTTTCTCTAAATTATAAAGAATTAAATATTCGTAACAGAAACATAATATTTAATTTCGATTTAAAGGAGACAAATATTATTTATATTTAATAAAAAGTTTGAAAACTTTATTATAATTACTGAGGTTACGAGGTTAAGGAAAGTAAAAATTGAATTTTGCGATGTTTTCTTCGTTTTTTTGCAAACATTTTTATATTTTTTTTTATTCTATGAGTAGGTATATTTAATAAATTTAAAAAAAACTAAAGATGTTTTGTGAGTTATATTGCGAAGTGTTTATTAAACTGTTCCATAGGTTATGAAAGTACTTTTTGGGTGTGAATAGAGTTTTTCTGACAATGAGGCTGAGGTACTTTTATTATATTATATGCGCTGCGACACCACAAAAAATGTCGAAATGAAATATCTCGCAACTGCCTGCTTTCCAATCAATACTTCAATTACATAGGACAATTGAAATAATTTTTATCAAATATACTGTTAACTGTTTTTTGAAAAACCTGAATGAATGTCTAAAATGTTACATAATCATGGACACATTCATATAGACATTAACAAAACATTCTTTCAAATTATGTACATATAAAACCTATCGCTTGTAGCGCTGCATGCTTCGTCACATGGTTCAACGTGTGTAGGGAACTTTAGAGTTACTGAAATGGTTCAAAAGAGTCCGTTTCTTTTGAGAACGGTTAACATCGACGGATACCCTAAAGTAGGCCTTGAAATGGGTTGGAAAATGACAGTTCGTAACTATTATATAAAGGGCTCGATAGAAACAATTGTAAAACGCCGCCATGAAGTATCAACATTCCGGTTTATAGCGATTTTCATTACGGTTTTTTTATACATAAAATCGGTTTTCATATTGATTTTATAATTTCTGTTCCTTCGGCCCCAATATCTGTCCTAGGATCGTTATGTTTTCAGTTTTGATATCGATATATGAATCGTATCTATGGCTGCTTTTCTTCATTCGTATTGATGTAGTAACTGAATTATTGAAATTGAAAACACTTTGAATTCCTTTGAATGTGATCGATATACAATTTTTGGCAATTTTTTAATATAAGATTTTATTAAATCAAATAATGTTAAGAATTAGATCATATTCTATGATATGTCTTCAAAGTTTCCGGATGTAAGCCGTGTCCATCAGGAATGATTTTCTGACGTTTCGCTAGTATTGCAGCTGGTATCGTCAGGGATTTAAGGACTCACTGATAAACGCTTCTAGGACCGATATTCTATATCTAAAAGACAGTAATGATATGCAATATTCAAAATTTTTATATCTACACATTCGAGTAACTCTCCTATATTTTTTACGACAGATTTTAACTGCCTATCGTTTTTAGCTTTCACGTAACACTTGTTTGTTTGAAAAATTCGATCGTTTTTACAAAAACCCGTTTTTCGAAAACTGGATGTTACCCAGTAATTTGGTTTTCGGATTCGTATTTAGGGTAACGAACTCTATGAGAATCACCTAGCGATTATTGCAAAACACAAAAAAAGTTCAAATTTGTTCCACAGTGTTATTATTCCGGAATTAAATGTGAAAGTGAAACAATCTAAATAAACTGCAACACACTTTGTTTATACATAATGAATTGAAATGAAACTTTGGGCATATCTTTTAGCTGACTTTGAATATTTTCGTTTGCAATATTCTATATTGTCCTGCCTTTCAAAAATTGAAATACTTAATGCAAGCGCAAATACGAGTTAATTCGTGGCCAGTCAACAATGTGTTAATATTCGAGTCATACGTTTTTATATTAATAGATGCATTACAGTTATATTAATAGATATTGTTCATATTCTAGTGGCTATTACAAAATAAAAATCGTGTTCCACAGTGTCATTATCTACAATTTCACGGTACATTACATCATCCATATTTCCTTTAATTTCTATTAGTGGACCGACCCCTTGAGCGGAGAATACGGCCTAGATCTTTATGTTTCCTCCGCCATATTTTACTATGTTCTATCAATTGGACGTCGTACATATTGTAGGAAATAATAATATTTAACGCGAAATAATACACACACTTTATTAAGGAATTTGATTATAGTTACTCGTCGTCACGCTTGCACAACAACTCGACTTCAATATTTTAATACACGACTTGTCAAAATACATAATACCACGAAATTCAAGCGCACCCCCATTTATACAATCGAATACTTCTATCTCACTTGCACACCTTCCAGAACATTCTTCCGTAACCATGCATTAACTTCATGTTTATTTGGAATATTCTAGATTCATTAAAATGAATATCATTAGCTACGAGAAATCAATAATTTAAAAAATCAATATATTCTAGAATATTCCAAACACCATGAATATTTACGCGCAAATGCATAATCGCCGTTCATCTATTTCCACATATGCCCATCATCCATTCGTACATTCATTTCAACAATGTTGCTCTCCATCATTTAATGTGGATTACCAAATCGTGTTTCAACACTTTTTAAATCGTAGAGAATTTTATTTAAGCCGAGGTGGTGAAATGTACACAGTATTGTATCGATGTTCAGTTGGGTAGTACGTAAACTGACTGGTCGCTTCCGGAAATACTGATATATATATATATATATATTTTATAATTTTTATAATTTATATATATATAATATATATAAAAGATAATTATCTCTTGCCATCTGCCGTCGGTGGTAATAATAGAACAACGGGTGTTTCTCTTTGAACAAAAGTTCAACATTTATTTGTATCGATTCTTTACATTATGTACATTATGTATACCCTACCTGTGAACAAAGAAACGACAATTGAAGCCCCTTATTATCACCTCTTTATTCACGCCAACTTAATTGTTCTTATCTTCTAATGTTTAAAGTCCTATTTGTCTATTTTGCTATTATGCATGTGTGCCCGATTACCGATTATCCCCATTTCTATTGTCATCTAACGTAACGTAACGTAAGTTAGTTAAACGCGGAGTGGAGCGCGGCAAATTGGATCTTAAAGGGAATATATTTTCTTTACACACGCGCGCACACGCACACACACGCACACGCACACACACGCACACACACGCGCGCACACACACACATTAAAATTATACTTAGAAACTAGGCAACATGTAAAATGAAAGTTAACTAAAAGTGGGAAATAAAAAATAGATACTTCGTACTCTAGAATCAAAGATACTGATAATATGGAAGAGTCTAATATTAAGAGAGTAAGTCTCAATTTAATTGTAAGTCTCAACATAGTATTATACAGGATGTCCCGGCATCGGTGGTACAACCGAGAAGAAGGTGATTCTACATAAAAAAACAAATCGAAAATAAAGAATAAAATTTTTTCATTTGAGGTTTCGTTCTTGAGAAAATCGGTTTTGAATATTCAGCGAGTACGCGTACACGTAACTATGGTTTAGATGGATGAATCCCGATACAAGTCATATGTCACTTATAAGTAGTATTAATATCATTAGTATCAAGATGATGTGCTCTATTACTCATTTCTGCCTATGGATTTAGAGTGAAATTAAATGAAAATAAGACATGTAATTTAGTTACTAACTTAATTTATTAATGCAAAAATTGTTGGAAATGCTGCCTATTGTGCTGCATACACAACTGTACTCGCCGAATTAAATCCGTATGAACGCATTCTAATGTATTCTGTACCTTTAATTCTTCAAATACTAAAACGATTCTCGCTTTTAGTGGAGGAAGGCTTGTAATGTCCTCCTCGTACACTTTTGATTTAGCATGATCCCATAGGTAGAAATCAAGGGGTGTCAAATCTGAGGATCTTGGTGGCCAGTTTATTGGACCACTACGGCCAATCCAAACCTCGTGTAGTTCATTTAATAAATTCTTAACTTCTTGAGAAAAATGTGGTGGGGCATCATCATGTTGGCAAATAAGATTTTGTCTAATAGCTAGAGGTACGTTTTCTAACAAATTGGATGTGTCTTCACGTAAAAACCTTAACTGTTTTTAATATAGAATTAAGATAATAGCCAATTTGACAGTATAAAAATATAGTTTCTTTTATTCAGAAGTATATTTTTATTCATTTTCACCGCATTTTTTACAAATAGGTTTCTCGATTTTACATTTTCCACATACGTACTTTTTACATTTTAGATAGATTTTGTTAGTCTTATTGTCTTTGCAATATATTATCTGGCATGGTTTCCGTTCGCGTGAACCTGTACTTGTATTTGTGACGGGTGTTGCTTGATTTTCTTTGCCTAACTCTAATTCTTTTTGATATTCGATGGCAAGTTCTTCCGTCAATTGAAATAAAAATTCTTGTCTCGAAATGTCTTCTCCCGTGGTTTTTTAAAATATAAAACCCATTTATCTCGGCTAAATCTAGGATATTGAAAAATATCTGTAAAGGCCATCTCCGACATTTAGATTTTACCGATTTTACCGAGGCCGATAGGTGAGTGAGAACTTTAAACACTTGAAAGTGCCGTAAAGTAGACATTTCCCTGGAAGACACTTTTCGACTAAAATCATGCCACAACTGCATTATCTTTCGTTTGAAATGACTTTATAGTTTCGGAATTGAGTCTTTGAGAGAATACTATTACAAAAAGATATAAATCGTTCTACCGGTCAAATGACCGGTCGTGGTAGTAATAGTGTTAATTATGTAGGGTCCGGAAATAGCGATCATCGAATTTCCCTACTTTTTCTTTTATTAGATATGCCGAATTTTCCGGTTTGAACTTCTGTATTTTTGTGTTACGGTCGTAGTATATTTACGATTTGTTTTGCTTTATTCGGGTTTTTCGCCGTGGACTTTCGAAGTTCTGAAACAAGTTGTGTGTTCGTTTGTGTCACGATTTACCGCGCGAATTTTGATTCTGTTCGGGGTCGTAAATCCCGAAGTAATCTTTCGGTACGCAGCTCTTCTTGACACTTGTCTGCCAAATTACTTTTGAACAATTTGATCGATAGCGTTAATTCCCGACTGATGGACTAGTAACTTTGACTGTAGTTCTCGAAATTTAGAAGAGTGTTCGCGTTGTCCCGTACGGTGGACGCGTGATTATTGTGAGCTTATGATTGTGAGTCTCGTATGATTGAAGCGTGCGATCTTGTTCTGACCCGTAAGCTGAGTACTCACTTTTTTATAGCTTTTGGTGCCCGATCAAGACACTTCGAGGTAGTTCCAAGTGCGCTGATTGGGCACATTTAAAAATTCGAAGTTTTGGAACACCCTCTTCCTCGCAAGGGTGGTGGCAGTGTTGATGCTTGAGGGATTTCTTGAAGATTCGACGATTGCGCCGAAATTTCCTCAGGACTCTTGACTGAAATTCCGGGTTTATGATATGGCTAATCCTTAAGACGGATGAAACGAAAAATCTAAAGTTATTGTACAAAAACGGAAATGACTCGGAAAATAAACTTTACTGTCGCGAACATGAAATTGCCGGTAATAGAGATAGATTCTAAAAAACGTTCAAGAAAATTAAGCAAGGCAACCATCTTTTTGTCACATCCATGTCATAAACTAGCCTTCGAGAAATTTTGTTCCATTGTGTTCCGCATCGGACGGAACAGTTCTGTTAATCGCATTGTTAGCTCTATAGGAAAAGCTTTGTATGTACAATTATTTTTTCCACAATATTTAAAACTAAAAGGTATTCGTGCCTTTTTCCTAAAAACTAGTTCATGCGGTGTATATTTCGTACCGTCGTGGACCGATGTATTGTATGAGAAGACAGCAATGGCATTTCCTGACGGATCTTAGGGTTTTCCGCCTCCAAGTCGGTGTACACCCGCTCACATAATAGTGGAAATGTACTGAAATCCAGATTTTGACTGTAAATTCTGGCTACTGGATGGGTGCCAGCTTACGGCCCCTCCATCCACAGGGGCTCATCCTGAAGAGACTCTTGCTTAGCTTTTGTGATACCGCGAGTCACCTCAGCGAGATCAGAAATCTCTTTCGTAGGTGGCGTTGGGGTATCTCTTCCCACTTTTCCAATTCTGAGACCTGATGGTGTGTTTTCCAGTAGTCTTGCGCGGTCCGGGATTCCTTGGGCCCCACTTGGGGTCCCAATCATCGGCCCAGTTTTCCGGTACAGGCGCAGCGGCATGTTTCCGTTGATTGAATTCTCGCATACGGCGCTGATCCCGGTTCATCCGTGGAGTTCCATCGGGTAAAGATATGGCCATCTGGCCCATTCGTTTCATTTTTGTTTTGGAAAACAAAAGAATAATTCATCAAAAATCGAAAGAGCCCAAGTCCATTCAACATAATTTAAAGTGTTTCAAATTGAAAAAAACAATACTCAATTTATTCTATATATCTTTACAACACTTCGAAAGCAATATTTATGCAATTCAGAACATTTTTTAACTACATAAATTATAAAACAATTTACTGCTCATCTACATTTTGTGTATGTGAAAGGGGTTTGAAGAAGTCAGGATCTTCCGGTGGTATATATCGTAGTAGGTCCATTATGTCCTTGAATTTCGCTGTTGGAATTTGTCTTATATTTTTATAAAGTGGTGTCAATACAATATGTTAAAACTTTCTTGGTCTACCCCGATGTGGTAATAAATCCAGGACTTAAAAATTTTCATTCTCATTCATTGATGTCTTATAGAAAATTTTATATGGTTCATTTCTGACAAAACGCATCCAACATATTTTTAACCAGTTTATCGATTCTCCGTTAGAATTTTTTACCCTTTGAAAATTGCGTCTTCTAATAATTTTGTTGATACAAAGTCCTCTTGTTTCATTTCATTTAGAATAAAGTTATTACCTCTCCAGCACTTTTTGATAATATTGTTGCGCTGGGCGGGTCCTGGGGTGCTCGCCCGCGACATATTTATTTACAATGTTTTTTATACACTTATATTTACAATTTCATACAAATATTACACAATGTAGTCTATAGTTCGACACGTCTTTTCTCGTCAACGTTCGCTCGAAGACTACTCGCTTGTCTTCGTTTACTCTGACCAACTCCTTAGCGACCAGTTTATTTCAACCCCCTTCAGATCCTAAGGGTTGGTTCAGCCGTGCGTGCTGGAGGGACGATTTCGATACATCGCAACCTCGTCAGTTCAATGTATCGCAACAATATTATAATAATCTTGGGGGCCAAACAGTAAATCATTTTTTTTTAATACATTTCTACTACGCCAGAATCTCTATCATTTAGTAAAAACGAATGTCTTGATATTAAAAATTTATGATCTATGATTTTCACATTATGTTCAATAGTTTGGATAGTTTTTAGCCACATTAATGTTTCTATTTTGTCCTGCACACATGTCACTGTAAGCTATAATGTGTCTTTTACTTCATAAATTTTTAACATGTCTTAGGATGCATGAAGCTATTTCTTGAGCACCTCTTAGTGCAATAGTTTCGTCCCAAACGTACATGCGAACATTATCGTTATGAACACGCGTTTAAAGTTTTTCGACTGTTAGAGTAGTAGTTATTGAACACTTACTGCTGCAGGAAACTAATCCGCTATACCAGGGCCATATAATAATCCTTCTCTGTCTTCAAAAAATTCATTTTGCTCCATTTGGTGCATCCTACGCGAGATTCGTGCCTCTTTTGTGCTGCTTTGTCTGCGGCGTTCCTGTCTCGTTATGTGCTGCGCGTTATACGTATCGACAAAGAATTTGTATTGCTGCCCGATATTAACCGTTTGAGTGCCATGTGTCTTTGCTGTTTTCCCGTCCAAAAGTGCAAGGAGCGCTTTTTCGCTTGTCTTATTCCCTCTCCAAAAGTGTCAAGCAGCGCGATAGCGCTTGTCTTATTCTCCGATTAAAAATGCCAAGGAGCGCTATTGTATCCAAATGTTCGACTGAAATTAAAATTCGTACTTTTACCAGCTGTCTCATTCTTTTACTTTTACCTAAAATGGAATGGTAACCGTAAAGTCGCGCATCGACGGAAACCGAGCGTGTCGCGGTTATCGGCTTCGCAGCCTAGAGCGCTGGTACTGTTCGAGCGACCCAGAAAAAGCGCAAAATTGTTCCTTGGCATTCAAACGGTTAATATTTAATGCATTCATTATCTTTAATACAGATGAGTAGCCCTCGTTAAAAATGCCAGCAGCAATAAAGGGGCGGAGGTTTCGATAATTTTTGCTCCGGAATTTAGATGCTTTAGATTTAGGCGCTAAACCGTTGAATTGAAACTCTCATTGGAATTCTGTGTGTGTCCACCTAGACACCTGGTTAATAAATCCTCCTTCGAGAGTTCTTCGTATATTGGTTTCAAGTGTTTGAGCACATCTGGGTGAAGCGGAGTAGGATGATTAAAATTATCTAATTCGCCTTGCTGATCAATCTTAGTTGATTTTTTAATATTTCGAAGTCGCGTGCCCATTCGCTTTTCGACGGGTTCAACGCACTCGCTTTTAACAACTAGACAATCATCGCCGTATGGATTCAAATCGACAATGACTTTGTATGTTTTTGAATCACCGTCTCCAATATAATTTAAATATTTGACTCCAAATGTCTCATCCGATCTTAAAAACATTTCCCGTACAGAGTCTACTTCCATCTTACCAGCCGATCCTGAATAGTTCGCGAAGCATTCTTCTTGATGATTTTCATACCATTCAGTATATTCGTCAGTATCCTTACGATTACTCCATAGAGTACACGTATGACAATAGCCATTTTTGACAACAAGGTCTATTGTCTTATCAGTATAATACCCGATGAGCGTCGTGATATCATGTAAAGAGGTAAACCCTCGTTTCTTCCACGATCCATCGCCAGATACCTTCAATTCTGTTGGAGGTCTTCCTTCTTTGATATTTTCTTCTTTTTCTTCTTCGACGGCCTTCTCACGTAAAATTTTAAACATCGAACTCGCGGCTGCGTGTATGTGTTGCACAATTTGCGTGTATGCAGTTGCATACAAACCTTGTCCGAAGCCTATAAGTCCACTAAATATATTTAGACCTGCTCGGCTAACACCAAGAAGACTCATGACGAAGACTATTCGTCGGTTGACTTCGTAAACCCGTATTAATTATCGGTCCTGACTGAATTTCACGACGACCACAAGAACACGCAACTATAAGTTTAAAACTAAATCCGCGGTGTCCGGATTCTTCAAATTTTATATTTCCCTTGCGCTGCTTACAAATAAGCCAGCCCGCAAGAGTCCCGAAAACGGAAAAAAATTCAATAATTCTGTAGCAATGCACTGGATTGCAAACTACATCTTCACTATTCGCACTAGCTAGTTTCTTCGCGGAGAAACTATGCTCCAAATGATCGTCGACCTTTTTCGTATATTTATTTCCGTGAAAATGTCTTTCCATCGACCTAGACGAACGTTTGGACTGTTCCGTCTTTGCTTTCGGATACATTGTTGCTGAAAATGTGCTTATGAATCGAAAGCTAAAACTGTACTGATGCTTGGAAACAACCGAAATAAGCCTCCCTACGAAATTTCCTGGTTTTTCAATTTACCAAGTAGATTACAGTAGTACATAAAAAATACGTAGTCTTGTATGTAGTCATTTCACCATTCCATGTAGTCAGTGACACCATAAACGATAACGAGGGTAAAATCCGATGCAAGGGGTCAATAGAAGCAGCAAAGTTTATAATATTGAATTATATTTTTACTATTGAATGTCTGTTTATAATGTTGAGATAAAACAACATAAACTTATTTTGTACTACCTATTTTGTGAAATACAAGTCTGACCCACCGTGGTGCACGCTGCCTCACGGGACAAGCACGTGTGACCCACCGTGATGCACGCCGCCTCACGGGACAGACACGTGTGACCCACGGGTGATGCACGCCGGCGTCAACGTGATAATAAGCTGCTTAATGGCCTGGCTGTTTTCGCGAAGCCAGGTATGAATCGGCGGTAATAGTCAATGAGTCCCAAAAATTCTTTTATATTTATTTCCGTTCGCGGTACAGGGAATTCTTTTACTGCGCGTACCTTCTCAGGGTTAGTTTTAATGTCGTTTTCCGAAATAGCAAGTCCTAGATATGCAACTCCGTGTTTTAACACATTGAACGTCTCTCTCCCTCTCTCTCTCTCTCCCTCTCTCTCTCTCCCTGTCTCTCTCCCTGTCTCTCTCCCTCTCTCTCTCCCTCTCTCTCTCTCTCTCTCTCTCTCTCTCCCCCTCTCTCTCCCTCTCTCTCTCCCTCTCTCTCTCCCCCTCTCTCTCCCTCTCTCTCTCTCTCTCCCTCTCTCTCGCTCCCTCTCTCTCTCCCTCTCTCTCTCCCTCTCTCTCCCTCCCTCTCTCTCCCTCCCTCTCTCTCCCTCTCTCTCTCCCTCCCTCCCTCCCTCCCTCTCTCTCTCTCTCTCTCTCTCTCTCTCTCTCTCTCTCTCTCTCTCTCTCTCCCTCTCTCTCCCTCCCCCCTCTCTCTCCCTCCCCCCCCTCTCTCTCCCCCTCTCTCTCCCTCTCTCTCTCCCTCTCTCTCTCCCTCTCTCTCTCCCTCTCTCTCTCTCTCTCTCCCTCTCTCTCTCCCTCTCTCTCTCTCTCTCTCTCTCTCTCTCTCTCTCTCTCTCCCTCTCTCTCTCCCCCTCTCCCTCTCCCCGTCGTTATCCTTTTTTCCGTTCGGTTTTTTTGTGTGGAGTTTTTGGCATCCTTTTACTGTCCCATACGCATTAATTTTATGTTTATGAAGTAAGTAAGTAGTTTGATGTGCAGTCGCACAGGATAAATTATTTGATGCTAAATCTACTTATTTTAGATGGAATAAATTGTTTAAAGTAACACCGGCCTTTGAATAACATACGGCTTTCGTCAATGCACAAATCTTTGTACGGATAAAATGACTGTGAGAAAGAGTTCTTCAGAGTATCAATTATAGGTCATATTTTTATCAATGGATCATCACATTGTACATTATTATCATCAAGATGCAACATTTGCAATAATATAATATATCTGCCTCGTGGCATTGTTCTTCGAAAAATATCAGTTTTTAACATGTCATCGGTCGACCAATACTCTTTTAGAGTCAATTTCTTCACCCGCGGCATTAACATCGTGATAGCTAAAACTCGGTACATCTCGCATATTGATGTGTCTTCCCAAGTATTGATACGAGAATACGTTTTAAATGTAGTATTTTCAATAACAAATTTATAATAATTATTCGTCTCCTCAGTAATATGTGAAATTAATCCTTCTGCTCGTAACTTCTAGAGTTAAATTTCCTTTTACTCCAGAATTGTTGTCATTAAATGCATGTAGTGTGGGCTTGAAATCGTTTTTCGACCATGATAACGTTGGAAGCACTTCATTCAAGTCGGATCTTTCTAAATTCGAATTTGAATTTAAATCATCCTCATCGGTAGATGTGCTAAGTATTCTTTGCCATTTATTGTTCCTTCTACATCTAACTATCCCATTATTTAGGCTATTTTCTGTATCTTCCGAATCTGATGACAGTAGAACATATTCGTGTGGTACCTGTATTTCGTCATCATAACTGTCGCTTAAATCTGCTGTTTCATCAAAGTCGTCATCACTATCGTTTCTTGTAATACTTTTTTTTAAAACTGGCACACATTTTTAAAGTATGAAACAGAGGCGAATATCAATATGAAAATTACGTGCACGATAAGTTTAATACGACAATATGCCAATGCAAGAATTATAACTGTACGGCGTAACAGGAGAAATGAGTTATCAGAAACTAACTGAAGTGGTGTCTAAAACAAAATTTTGTTTTTCATCGTTACTAAGTAACAAGGTATGTGGTTTTTGCGAGTGTTGCATAGTACACTGATCATTTTTGCCAGGCGCGTATTTGCGTCCATAGTCCATACTGATAACATCTGCTGTGCGCGTATTTGCGTCCATAGTCTATATCGATAGCTTTCGCTGGATGCATATGTGCGCCCATAGCACTCAAAGGGTTAACTATTATTATAGATAGTGAAAAGGTGGATCTTCAGTAATCGAGAATTAGGAATAAATATATGTATTTAATGAAATAAGGAAACAATACGGACAACACGTAAAAATACAACTCAATGCCACGAAGGCCAACACACGACTCTCTATCCGCTATCACGCACAAAATGTTCCTCTCCGCTGTCTCGCACAAAAATGTTCCTCACGCACGCATTCCCACTCGCTTTTAACACACACCCCCATTCGCTCTGTCTTTCTCACCCTTGCACCCTTCTCACTCGCATCTTTCGTCCATAGTCAAAATTCACGTAGTCACGTACACGCTTTTCTCACGGTCCAGTCGCTCAGTTCCAGACACTCTTCCTCGCATTCTTTCAGCTACTCAAGATTTTCTAAACGCAGTCACACTATTTTCCAAACATCCCGGCGTCGGTCTGTCGCAATACGACCTGGTTATTATTAACGGCGCCTCGACGGGAGACGCAACGGCTGTGACTCGGCGGGAATTCATCGCCTGAGAACTCTCTCCACAAAGGTCTGTTTTTAACCATCCGAATATGGAGGGATTTGTACCATACATTGGCGTTCCAGTATGCATTTTGTATTTGGTCTCCATTCCCTTCAGGGTACCAGAGACCCGCGCTGTGAGCCCGGGCTCCATTTCAAGCGCGACTGCATATCATGCCCATCTGGGAATTCCACATCCAGAAGGCATTGCAGCCCTTCGGCGTTTAGTCTCTCAACATTAGGCCGGTATCTAAGCAGGTTTGGTGTTGGGACCGCGTTCGCGGGTGCCATATCTTCGGGCAGTGGTTCCCGCACAATAAACCATTCATCCTACAATACTTCTACCTACGCTAAATATTCTAGATACTACAATTGGTTCCTGAAAGTGTGTGCGAATGTTGAATGTTCGAAAGTAGAGGGCTGTAAAATAATATGCACCAAAAACTGTGTTTTAAAGTATTTATCTATCAATATGTATACATAATGAAGTTAAAGAGGCGTGTTAAGTGCTTTCGGGTGTTTCCTTTATAAAGTTGTCAAGAGTTAGCTAAATACCACACATTTTTTTCTTTTCTTGATAAAGATTTCTATAACATGCTGTGTCTTTCTCAATTGCCCTACGTACTTGAGATATACGTTCTCCATTGGCATCACATTCTTCCATAATAGTCAAAAATTTGTCAAGATGCATGAAGGCTGTTCCGTCCGATACGGAAGACCCTTACAAATGTTCTCGAAGGTTCGTTTGACATGGACGGGACAGACAGTTTCGTTTAGAGTTCATTCTTTTTTTTACTACTCTTGAGTTGTATTTACTTTAGCCGACATATTTATCGTCGCGCCCAAAAACATTTCTGTTAGTTAACGTGCAGTGCATACAATAGGCATAGAATTTTGTCTCGATCGTCCTACTAACCGACCAAGTCATAAATTCGGGATATCCTAAGGGTCGTCCAAACATATGGACGCCAGTGCTGATAGACAAGTTTCAACCTGTAGGAAATCTCCGCAAGCCAGCGAACCCTCGAGAGAGAGATCCCGCCCCACACATACACACATGCACATACACATTGCTATCACCCCCGCTCGAAAATGGGCTGAGCGAAGGGCGTTAGCCAAAAAATGGAAAAGATGCGCCGATTGGCTTAAAACAAGGAAGACAACATATTCTGAGACCAACACGAGGTGCCGACGTCGGTGACGAGACGAGACTTCGTCATTTCTCACGATTCATCCAGTCAGTAAAGTTATATTCAAAAGGACGTCGTTCCTTACACACACATACCATACACTAGATATACTGTTTCACATTTTATAATAAATTAAAAAGTATTGTGTTGGGATCCGGGTGAATGTATACTCAACGTATACTCTGGATATGACACATCGAACGACGCGGAGGTGGACAATTTCGGACAGACCGCTACGCAACAGGGTTGAAAGAATAACAAAAAGTGCTATCCTAGAGATACCAATTCTTATATACTAAGCTTTTCGCTAAGGAGGGGATGTCGGTGACCCTTGGTACCTGATGACTCGTTGTAGATGACTAGTCCTGGATGAGACATTTGTGTATTTTACCTAGGATTTTGGACTTGTGAAAAACAAGGCTGACTAAGATATTTTGGACGCAGCGGTTCTAGTACGCTTACCTATGGTGTCATTAGGTTGGTCATCCAACAATCCTACTTTATTTTCCAATTCGGTGTCCCTCAAACCAGATATAAAGGCTTGTAGAGCGCTCTGTTCGAGTCCATATACCACACCTAAAGCTATGTCCGAAGTGTTATTTTCGCGGATGGCGTCTCTTGCCTGAGTTCTCGACCCGTCTGCCAAAATCTAACGGTGATTCCCACGTTTCTTGTTTCACCAAAGCTAGTTCCGTTTGCCATTTCGTCGTACAGTGTACGCACGCTTTATTTCGCGTACTATCGTTTCTAAATCGTTCGACGGTAGATTTCCTAATGTAATATCCGCGTTTCCGCGGATCTTCGTTCTTATCACGCGTGCTAAGAATACCGAATTCGATGGATTAATTAAATGATTAATTGGCGGTTTCACAGGCACGAATGAAGGAGGGATTTTCCCCCATTCTTGCATTAACGCATTCTTCAAATCATCTCTGTTTGAAACTGGGTATTTTCGTACACGGCGTTTTAATTCTTCCCATATGTGTTCTATCGGATTTATATCGGGGGATTGCGGGGGTGTTTCTAAAACATGCGGCGTGTTATACAATAACCATTCTCTAATTAAATGAGATTTGTGCTTGAGATCGTTATCTTGAAAATAATAATAATCTGATACATGCAATTTTTCAACACTTTCCTTTAAATTTGATTTCAAAATATTCAGATAAACATATTTGTCCATTATTACACGAATAAATTGTAAATTTCTCAAACCGCCAGCACTCATACAGCCCCACACCATAACACTACCACCGCCGTGCTTTACTGTGGGTTTAATATTTCGAATATTTAAAGCTATTCCACTTTTTCTCCACACTAATTCCCGTCCATCCGACCCCCACACATTAAATTTGCTTTCATCCGAAAAAATTATATGTTCCCAAAAATCTAATGGCTTATTCAAGTAGGTTTTAGCAAATTTAAGTCTTTTCTCCTGATTTACCTTGCTAATATATGGTTTTCTCCTAGCAACCCGAGCAAAATATCCGGCTTCTTTAAGCCTATTAGATATTGTTTTCGAGCAAACTTGTTTTCCAGTAGCTGCCTCCAGTTCTTTCACCATCGTAGAAGCACTTTTGAAAGGATTTTCCTTTACTTTTCATGAATCTGTCATCCGTCTCACTTAATTTAGCCGGTTTTCCAATGCGATGTTTATTTTCGACTGTTTTTGATTGTTTGTATTTATTTACAATGTATTGGATGGTGTCGTGATTTTTTCCCACTATTTTACCAATATTTCGAAGAGATTTTCCATCATGGAGTCTGATAATAATTTTTCTTTCTTCTGCAGTAGTTTCTTTGCTTTTAGTACTCATTGTAACAATGTGACATTTGACTACCACAGAAAGCAAAACACTAAATGAAATATTGTCAGAATTAAGAAACAAAAGAATGTGCAAAATGGGATTCCCCTTATTCTATTATTTTAGTTCCAATTCTCTCATTAAATGGCAGCTGTATGAATACTTCTTTCCCACGGATATTTGTACTCATTAGGAATTTCGTTTCATACTTTGTAATGAGATGTTTAACTCTTAATAAACTATACATCATTTGAAAGCTGTGTTAATTTCCTACATTTTGATGCATCTGCTGGTTAAAATAACATCCTACAAATCAAGTTACCACTGTTCAAACTAGAGCGTATAATGGTGTATGGATACTTTTTTCGGTCACTGTATTATGCCCGTCAAAGACTGGTGTACATTCTGCTGCTTCTTTTACACTATAGTAGCTGTCCGTCTCAGGTATATTATCACTCACGTCCACATTGTTACTATCAATCTTCAATTTGCTAGTCAATTGCTCTGCTAATTTCTCCGCAGACATTTTGGCTCGAAGTGCGTGTGTACTTGTACGGCCTATACGATTCACGGTTCGTCCTAACTCCTAATGCTTTAGGACGCGCGTTTGTTAGAAAAAAATACAAATTTGGCGATTATTTTGAACGAACTTATAGCGTAGCGTAGCGAAGTGAACAGGGACGACCATGTCGTGGAAAAACAATTGCGGTTGCATCGCTCTAATTATCAATTTCCAGAATGACAGTGGTTTTTTATAATATTCTTGTGCAAATTTTAATCGCTTCAATGCGTTGACTTTAGAAATATAAGGACGTCTTTTTTAAAGATGTTGATTTTCTTATTACACTCCCGTTCGCCCGTCGCATCGAACAATCGACTACGCATCGGTTTTAGGTCCACGAGGCGGACGCGTGTTTTGTTTCAGGAGTGCCAACCCGAATAAATCAGTGACATGATGATTATTTTCTCACAAAAGACAACCGTGAAAATTACATTCGTGTATTCGAGATTTTATTTGGGTAATTCCAATCGCTAAACAAAGATTTTCTTTTATTTCTTATTCTGTAATGAATGGATTTTTATTCATTTCTATAAGAATTACTCTATTTTCATTCGAAGTCGTTTGTCTTCTTCGGCCTGTCTAGGTAAATTTCGTATGTAGCAATGGCCGTTCCATTCGCCGCGGTCAGCTCGTATGTGGACTTTTCTGGCGGTCCGCGCAAGGATCGCCGCGGAAAGACGCAAAGATCGGCTCCCGTGTTGACCAGGAATCGCGTCTTGGTCCTGACGTCAGTAACAAATAGACGGCGTGACGCTGGTTTGGGATCGTTGGCCGTCATGACGCTGGTTTGGGATCGTTGGCCGTCATTAACGATTTCCCTGGTCGTTTCCCTGGGTCGTCCAGTTGCAGGGCGGCTTGCATCGCCGCGCGTCCGTACCGAACCGGCAGTGGTACCAGCATTTGCCCTGGTAATCTTGTCCCTCGTCGTTCCGCTTCACGGACCGTGAGGACGAACGCCATCGCGTTTAAATTTAATTTAAGTTGAGCAAAGACTCGATGTTCTGGTCGGACGGTGTGGGACCGGCGCCGTATGCGGGCGGTACGCTGGGAGTTGCGGCCTCGGCTACGTAGGACCGCGGGGCCAGCGTCTCTGGTACAGCGTCCGCCAGTTCGGCCACCTTATCCAGCTCGGTGTCCCGTTGCATCGCCAGGATGCCTTGCATGTTGGTCGGTAACCGACCTAGCCACAGTGTCCGCAATATATTGTCTGCTATAGAATTGCCCGCTAATTCTCGCAGGTGCCGCAGGAACTGCGGCGGCTTACGGTCCCCGATTTCTTCGAGTTCCAGTAAGCGTCGTGTCTTTTGTTCTTGCGAAGAGCTTAACCGCCGAATAAGTTCGGTTTTCAGTTTTTGGTATGGTTCTGCCGCCGGTGGATTTATTATTATGTCATGCACTTCAGCGGCATAATGCGTATTTAATGCGCCGAGGACGTACCCGAACTTCGTCCTTTCCGTAGTTACCCCGGAGGCGTCGAAACTGCGCTCGATCATCGCAAACCACATCTCCGGGTCTGATGGACAAAATTCCGGTCCCCGAACCGCGACGCGGTCCACGGTCGTTGACACACCCGTAGACATATTTGATATGTTTGTACTTGGATTCGTCATCCTTAGAGTACGATAATTGCTTTGGCTCATACGCGTGATAACACAGAAAATCGAATGTCAATTAGTTCACTTCACGAACTTGAGTTGAATATCGCGCACACCGAATCACGTCGGGGTCACCAATTTGTGAAGGAGCCGTTGAAGTTAAACCGAAATGTCTGGTGAGAATACGGCCCTCAACACAGTTTACCAAAGATCGGTGTCGCGGAGGTTCGTGGTGACGTCGGTCGCGTGTGTAGAAGAATGAGAGCTCCTAAACTCTCCTCGGAAAATATATACCCGTCTGAAGACAGACAGAAATATGGGAAATTAGGAGAAGATCGAGAAAGAGAGAAAAGATCCAAAAGACAGAGAAGAAGAAGAAGGATAATGGTGAAAAGACAAGTAAACAGGAGTGCTGTAAAAAAGGTGAAAGTTTCCAGGTCTGCGAGGGCCTGCTCATCGAACTGGGCAGTTCCGAGCGAGGCCTGGGAAACCTTCGGGAAATTCCGTAGGCCCGCGCGGGTTTGGTCGCCAAATGTGCGATGACACGAAACAGATTCGCGCGGAAGAACGGTGTTAACGGTAAAAGAATAGCCACGAAAATCCAGTGGCGTAAGGCAGCTTTTCGGCCGCCACAGTATATTATGGTGTATATGGTGATTATATATTATATATAATCTTTTTTAGTAGCATTTTAAGATTAATGGTAAATAAATAAAATAATTTTTCTGCTTATATACAAAAATTTCATAATACATATTCTTTTTCACACAAAGCGTATTCACTATGTACTCATAATTAGGTTTATACAATAATAAAATACATTCAAGTAACATAACAAAAGTCAGAGATAAAATAATCTGAAGGTAATAATATATTTTTCGGCGGCAATATCACCCTTTCTTATTTTTGGGGGAGGGGGATGAAATATATTGGTCGTGCACGCTGTCCAGGCAGTAATAGTGGACTTGGCGTAATACTTTCACACGCCGAATTAACCTTGTGTGAAATGGATGTGAGGAAAAAAGGCTTCTCCTTTTCTCGTTCGAAAGTGGACTGTATTTGTTGAATATTGAGTGAAAGGAAGTGTATGTGTTTACAAAGTTGAAGTGTGTGATGTTATAAACTTGTGATGTATGTCTCTATCTGTCTCAATGTCTCTCTATATATATAAAAATACAGAGATAGGGCGGTGTCCTTAGTGACAAATCAGAAACTAAAACACTTGGGGTGTTGCTAGTTAGGGTTTTGACCTACGCCCACATTACTAGTAGTGGAGGTAGGGGGTATGTTGTCCCTTCTGGGGGTATGCTTCCAAAATTTGCTTCTTCGTCTAAGCTAAATAAACCGTGCCGGAACATATATCAACACGTACAACTTAGGAGACTTGAATCTTATATTTCAAACTGTCAGCAATTAAGTCATTTCAGTGACAAATATTGATCCTACAAACCTTTATAAAATATAATCCAACACACGATTCTTTGGCTTACATCATTTGGGAGAAATACTTTTTTTTCAGGACGTCATAAAATTTTCGGTTCGGAGGCTATATTAATTATGTTCTTTATTAACACATTACGTACAGCGTTCTGCTCGTGTATCGCGCTTCCAGGGCCCGCACATTTTTGTTCTAATATTCACTTTCGCTTGAAATATTATATTTTTTATTTTGTCCTCTTCTATGTCTAATAACATCACTCAATTCAAGAATGTCGCTATTATCACTGAGTTCATTTTCATCTAAAGTGTTATTTGGTGCATCCGATAAATCATCAAACAACAATTCACTTTGACCGCCTTCATTTTCTTTACTTCTATGCGCCACTTTGTTTCTATTTTAGAATTAGGGCTTATTTCATAAAACAATTCTTATTATAAATTATTATTAAAAGATCGAAAGTATAAATGATTTTTAAAAAGCCGTTTCCTTACAAATTAAAACGCGAACTTTGTAATAACTAAATGCTGTACAACAATAAAACACTTTGTAAAGTATGATACACGATCGACACCACAGAGCTACCGATGTAATGGCTATACTGTCCGACTAACTTTTACGCTTTCGGAATGTCGACATTCATTTTTTTTCGCTAACCATTTATTAGGAAAATACGCAAGACTTCGTTACTCTGGTAACGTCACAAGAAAATCTGTTTTTAATTCCTTAAATCATCGATTGAGTCGAAGAAACCTGAAAACGAGATATCTCGTCGCCCGGCCACAACGTTCGGCTTGCTAAGGACGAGATATCTCGTCACCCGTACACAATGTGTTAATAAAACTAACGCATTATCTAGTATAAATTTGTTTACCTATATACCAGTTTAATAGATGCAACTAACGGCACCGTTAACTGTTAGGTGTTTGTCTTGTAATACGTAAAATCACGAGAGGGCAATATTATACCTCCTTTTTTCCCAGTTGGTTTAATTGTATAAATTGTACAGACGCATAATCTTGGTGACGTCGATAAAATTGCTCTTGTTCGTGAGCATATTAACTAATATTATAGGATTGATGTATTCTTTTTTCTTCGATTTCCGAAATCATTTGAAACATTCTTTTTTTCATTAAAAGTATGTCAGATTTTGAAAATTGTTTAACTGTAGCTTTCATCGCATCAAAAAATAAATCAATTTCATCCGGTTCTTTTTCTTCTTCTTTTATGTGTTTCGTAAGTGTGCTGCTTGTTTCTGCGAGTGTCTTGAAACTGCGGGTTTCTTGCGTTAACAAGTTACGTTCCTTCGGCATGAGTTTCGGAGATTTTGATTTATTTGAAATAGTTGGTGTATCAGGTATAATGGTTTCATCTACTGCCTCATCTGTAGGAATGATGTTTCG
The DNA here is from genome assembly GCF_051020985.1 of Nomia melanderi. Lineage (NCBI taxonomy): Eukaryota > Metazoa > Arthropoda > Insecta > Hymenoptera > Halictidae > Nomia > Nomia melanderi. The sequence goes on along the minus strand of NC_135007.1, from coordinate 350,360 downwards.
TTTGACGATAATCTACCTTTATTTTTCATATGTGGTATTAAAAATTCTAACTGGTTCTGATACCTCCAATTTGAATGAATCGAGGAATTAGTTGCTTGCTCAGTCGTGATTTGTTTCGTTCTCAAAAATTTTCGACATTGTGATCTTAAGGATTCCCAACGTTGTTTGCATTTATGTGGATCTGCAAGAAGATGTACATATGAACAAAAGTTCAATTTCATTTTGTATCGTAACTTTTATAATTTTTTTCGGATATACGGATTGTCTTGGACATTCAATGGTATACAAAGTCGTTTATGAAGTATGTAATACGATAGTAGACAATTTATTGTCTGCGTACATACACTCCGTGACAAAACTGTAAGACAACCTACAAAATCATATGTATTAGTACTATGCAAAGGAATCCGTTTCTCTTGTTAGTGGATCGTTATTGTATATCGTGGGAGATATTCTTTTGCGAAGTATTGGGTTTACGGTTGTTCAAATACATGTATTATAAAAATACACTTAATAAAACCCGCGATAAAACTATAAAATAGTTGCTGTTTAGTAGTGAAACTGTAAACTTCTATCGAAATTTGTGTTTGTCAGTTCTCTTGCTTGTTATTACAATTGATATGTGCTGCAATATTTTGTATACTTCTCTGACTGATGCCGAAATTACGAGGGTAGTCCCAGAAGTACTTATAAAGCATAAGTTTGAAGTTTGACGATGCTACGTTGTTCAGTATTTGTGTGGCAGTCATCAATAGTGAACGCCCTCAGTGAATTTGTAAACATGGAAAAAATTGGTCGTCCTTATGTGATACAATACTTTCATTTGAAAGGCCTCAATCCAACCAATATCAAAGCGGAGCTAGATTCTAATCTGGGTGTGTCTGCTCCTTCGTTTACAACAGTAAAATATTGGGTGACAGTTTAAACGAAGCCGTACGAGCTGTCAATACGAACATCGCAGTGGTCGACCAAATGAGGTGATCACGTCAGAAATGGTGAAGAAAATCCACAAAATGGTATTACGTGACCGTCCACTGAAAGTGCGCGAGCTAGCAGATATAATAGATATTTCAAAAAGTGCTATACATCGCATATTGACTGAAAATTTGGACACGAGGAAGCTGTGCGCAAGATGGATGCCGCGATTACTCACAATGGAACAAAAACAGCGTCGTGAGGATGTTTCAATCGAGTGTTTGGCAAAGTTGCACAGCAATAAAGCAGAGTTTTTGCGTTGATTCATAATCATTCATGAAACATAAGTTTCACACCTCAGACGAAGGAACAGTTAAAACAATGGACTGAAAGGGGAGGATCGGCTCCGAAGAAGGCGAAGACAGTTCCATCTGCAGGCAAGATTATGGCGTCAGTTTTTTGGGACGCACGTGGGATAATTTTCATTGATTATCTTCAGAAACGAAAAACAATCAACGGCGAGTATCATGCGAACACATTACAATTTGGATGGGCTCGATAGTTTACGTTACTAATTTCACGACGTACGAAAGGTGCAAATAATGTTTCAAAGGAAGCAAATGGGTGGTGGTGGGATTGTGGTATGGACGGCAATAGGCTATTACGGTAAGACCTAATTCAAGTGTATTAACTGCAAAATGAATAGTCATGGTTATGTGAAAATCATCGACGATCAGCTAACGGTATGACCAGTATGCCAATCAAATAGTAAAACAATAATGGATTTTCCAACAAATTAATGCAGCAGCGAAAATGCCTGTATAGTTAGACGGTGTTTCGAGGAAAAGGAAATAGAAATTTTACCATGGCCCGCTAGATCTCCCGATTTAAATGTTATCGAGAATTGTTGGGACCTACTTGCCAGGGATGTATACGTGAAACGTGGGCAGTTCAGTAACATCGAAGACCTCAAGACCTATTCACAAGAGGAATGGTGGACTATTAAACAGAAAACACTAAAAAAAACTATATAAATCTCTTCCCAGAAGAATGTTAGAGTTTGTAAGAAGTAAAGGAGCTAGAACACATTATTAATAAAAGATAATAACAAAATTTGTATTTCGTTTTTCCATAAGAAAAATAGCCTATCTTGTAGTTTTGTCGTGAATCATTAGAGGTGCTCCCTATGATCGTACATGTATTCGGAGAACTGTAAATCAAATCTCTTCGCAGAACATCTTTTAATACGTACAATACGTACGATTTTATAGGATATTTTATAGTTTTCGGAACTACTTTAGATAGAAAGCGCATCGAAATTGTAGCGATTTCTAACAGTGAAGTTAATGATTACAACTATAAGAAAAGCTTGTCAGCGGTTTTACTAGAATTGGTGGAAACTAATCATATGGCTGTTGACATCGTTTCATGTGGACATTCTTTCTACTTTACTGTTTTCAAGTTTGTCAGGGTTTAGTGGATTCGGGGAAAAGGAAACACACCAGATCCATAAACGCGTTTAATATGTACAGGGTGTTTCTAAATTATTGCCAGCAAATGATGGGGCGTGCAAAATTCATTACACTGAGTAAAAAACCCCCAGTAAACATGGGTCCAAAATTCAGTAGTTTCCGAGATGAAAATAGGTTTTGTTTAAAAAAAGAATGTATGGGGACCAAATCAAGAATATCAAATTATCCCAGAAAATACTAGTAATACGAAGAAATGTGTTAAACAAAAGTTATAGGATATGAAGTACTATATATTACAGTGGGAGGTATTTCACCTTGACGTGACCTTGGAATGTCTTCGTGTAAATCGTTATTAATGTATCAGCATCCAAAGTTCGTCGGTAGTGATCGTAGTCGTCCGACAGTGAGATTGTCGTGGAAGAGTAAAGGAATGCAACATTCACGGTCCTTGTTTGTTACTCGATGAGTTTTGTTGAATATTTGTTTGTTAAATAAATACAACAGAGTTTGAACTAAGTATGCCCTTCTGGCAACTTTGAATGTTGGTATCTTAATAACGACTTACGCGAAAAATATCATTTTCATCGTTTGGAACTGTCGGAATGTTGGCTTCAAAAATATGGAATAAAAAATGTGAGGTTCTATTTAAGAATTGTGACGTGACCTTTGCAGGACGTTTCAAAATCATGTTACGGTTAAATACCCTCCCGCCGTGATATGTAGTATTTCATACCCTGTAATTTTTGTCTGACACATTTCTTCGTATCACTGACACTTTTCGAGAAAATTTGGCGTTCTTGTTTTGGACCCCATACATTTTTTAAAACAAACACTATTTTTATCTTGGGAACTATTGAGTTTAGGACCCATGTTTACAGGATTTTTTTTTATTCAGTTTAGTGAGTTGTGCACGCCCCATTATTTGTGCGCAATAATTTAGAAACACCCCGTATATAAGTGTCACGCACGTGGCAATCATACAAAGATGAAGACATGAGCTTTAAAACGGTGCTGTAAATGTCCTAGACTTGAACAAATTATTGGGAATAGAAATCGCAGGACCTCATGTAATTCTGGGGAATTCAGTTTCTTCGCTTAACCTTTGACTACCCGCGCTGGTGTAAAAAGTACACCAATATTCCAAGAAATGCCGCTCCACGTAAAATAGATGTTTTATTTGTGGTAGAAAAAAGAGTCGAGTTACAATCATTTGCGGCAGTTGCAATAAATCAATATGCAAACAACATATGACCACTGTTATTACATGCGATTGATGCAAGAATGGCGAACGAAGCAGCGAATGAAGCGAGTAGTAATGTAAAATCAATTTCATCAGTTTCTCTTTGTTTGTTATTAATTATTATATTGATTTATGGTTATATTACTAATAAATAGCATAATTCATCAAGACGATGTATTTTCTTGTCCCAATACAATAATATATATACTCAGTCACACAATGATACATGTGGTGTACAGAATACACCGCGCGGGTAGTTAGGTGAAAATTCAGGGCGCGGGTAGTTTAAGGGTGCATTCATACTATCCGTTCAAACAAGGAAGTATCATCAGTTGTTGGGAACCTGGCATTCTCGTCTCAGTGGACAGATTTGAAGACGCACGCTTGTGAGAATGCTGTTCGACGTGTTTCGTGTAGAACGTGTTTGAACGAATACGGAACGCTATATATAAATACTCGCATTTTATTACCCACAAGAATGTTCGAATTGAAACGGTACGTATTCGAACGGATAGTATAAGTGCACTGTAACTGTCATTTATATTATCCATCCAAAGACGTTATATTGTTTCAGTCACGAATCGTTTCAGCCGAAATATTCTTCTCGAAAATATCGACCATGTCTGAAACGTAACGTGTCGGAACGGATCGGAACGCAACATATGAACATCTGTATCTAATAATCCATAAGAATCTTTGTTGGAACGGAAACGATCCGTGTTTGAAAGGATAATATATGTTGATCATAAAATATACTTACTAAGACCTAACTTTCACCTCAAGTTCAACAAAATACTGAGAAAAGAATTTTTGATGATCGAGTATACCGTGCAAGACAATTTGTAGACAATGATTTTGGCATTTTTACTCAAAGATTAACCTCTCGATTACATCGAAAATATAATTTTAATAACGTGTGTTCTATGTGATTCTTTACGAAGTAACAGAATTGCAAATCTGTTGGGAAATGAATGAGGTATCCATACTTATTTTGCCAAGCCAAGTAGCATTTGATACAAGACACTTTAGAACACTGTTTAATATAGAAACAGGTTTTGTACCGTGGTAGTGCCAAAGATTATAACTGTTTATTATAAGTATATTGTGAATTTATAAAAATCGTGTTACATACTGTATGATATAATATTACTTCTTGTACAACTGTTTTTATAATAATAATTCTTACCATTCTTAAGTTTAGTTCCGATTTCCATCCATATTTTCATTTTATGTGATGGGTCACAATATTTTTTGTGACTAAAATCGTATAATTCACTGTTTTCTCGAACAAATTCTATTAATTGCTCGTCGTCCATGATATTTTTCGATCGTCAGCCGTTCATAGTTACCGATCAGATCAAATCCGATCATGACTGCCGCGGTCCTTGATCGTCAGTAAACTGACTCGACGATCAACAAATTTCGATTTGACTTGACCGTACCGCCAACTGTGATGCTTTCGTTGAATTACATGTTATTAGATTGGCAACGACCACGACCGGTTATAACTTGACCTGATCTGACCGTACCGTTAACCGCTGACATGAATCTGGTTTTATTCACACGAGAACGACGCGATGCAAGAACGAGTATTCGAGAAAAATAAATATCTTTAACTACAGAACAAATAATGGATAGAAAAACAAACGGAATATATTTTGTTAAATGAAATATTTATTGTATATAATTTATAACAAAGAAATGACAATGTAAACAGAATCATTGTGCTTTATCGTGTCTCTTTACGCTTAAAAGTCTCACAAAATATGAAACCATAAAAATGCGCAGTTTTAACGAGCACACTAATACTTTCTGTAGAATGGGATCATTAACCAGAGTATAGATGTCGCGAACATCCTTCATATTTTATTCTTGAACTCTCCTATTCTCGTGTCGTGCGTCTACAGGTCAAATATATCAAACGTACGATAAATGTAAGAGGCACACACAGTTGGTATATTTATTAGTGTAAGAATCGTACGTTGTTTGTAACACGATATTGGAAAAGCCATTTCCCCTTTGTATTTCTATTTACGAATTCTTTCGGTGCCTTAATTGCTTTTTGTACGTCTTTTTTGACTATTCTTCCGGTAGGTTCTCTCACATTATGTCATTTGTATTCGCAATTAATTTCTAAAATTGAGTAATCAGAATTAACGTACTGACACTTTCAAATTCTCATTTGAAAATTAATTTATCTTTAAGTTAACCTGAGTTTCCTTTTAAATTAAATTAATTTATTACCTACTTTATTATCCGATTTATTACTAATAGAACTGTTTGTTTTAATTGTTCCGTTTTCGTCGAAAAACACCTTTTGCCGATTGACATAAAATTTCGAGGGCATGGAGAAGAAGGAGAAGAATTTCAGCTTTGGGTATTTAGTAGTTTTCGGGACATTAATAAGAAACTTTCACACAATGTATTGTAGACGTGTAGGTTAATATTGATGTAAACTTCATGGATGTGCGTGCATATGTATGTGTGTAGCGTGCGTGTATGCGTTGTTTTGAATAAATGCGAAAAAAAAGAAAAGATATTGATTGAAAAGACGAAGTTTGTGTTGACAACGAAAAATATAGAAATTGACATCGTTTAAATAAACGTCTATAGTATGGAAGCCTCTGCCTATACACACATGACTAATTTAACGATCTTTCCTGTAAGAATTATTTTTGCCGACCATCGGGTAGATGATAACAGCGACATGGTCTTAGTATCTACAACGTGTTGCGCCTAAAACCAGTTTCCTACAATACATAGAAATGAGTTTCACGTAGATAGCAGAGATTGATAGTAGTGGGGCTAGTATTTGTGGGCCGGGTACGGAACTGAGGTATCCGTTCACGCATTTACTTTGTAATTACCAGAAAACCTTCCAGTCTGAATCCGTTGCCTTAACCCCTTGGCCTATGATTTCTTTCTCAACTCTGATCGGTACGGTTACTTCGTCATTAATAATTTATTGGAAAAAGAAAAAAATTCCAAGCATATGTTATGCCTATATTTCCTTTTAAGTGTAATAGTTGATTACAGAGGAATAATAATGTTTATTTTGAATTCGAATGAACTGAGTAATATATATCATCATGTTGAAAATCTTTACCACGAGTCTCACACATTGTTGTAGGACAAGGGGTTAAGCGACCGAAACTGCAATAACCAATTTTTTTGTAGTATTAGTTATGTATGTATAAGCAAAATTTAAGGTAAAAGTGAGAGATAACTTGATGACTAGGTTCAGGAATGTGAGTTTAATTGAAAATTGTAACAATTATCACCTGCTGTAATGCAGAAGGTGGTATATTTTTTCTAAACTTCACGTATTAGATTGTAACATATAAAACGTCCGATTCTTAGGATTAGCTTCAAATGAACACAAATTCTTTGGTAATCAATATTTTTAATGAACATAACAACCATTGGATTCTACACATACTCTGACTTGGATTCTCCTTTCCCATATAAAGCTTTTAATAAAGTAGAACATGTTCTCGTTAATTCCTATAGTGGGCAGAATTTTAAGTACTCTGAATCTCCACGCCATGTCGTATGCTTTTTCGATATCCATACATAGCGTCACTAAGGCTTCGTTGGATACGAATGTGTCGCATTTCAGCTTCGAGGTTGATCAGGTGGTCTGTTGTGGACTGACGCGTTCTTAAACCACTTTGGAACTCAGAGAGGGCTTCTTCTTTTTCTAAGAACCATCTTAGTCTATGGTTTATCATTTTTTCCATTAATTTGCACATTGTGCAGTTTAGTGCCGTTGATCTGTAATTTCCGACTCACTGTCTTCTTTACCTGGTTTTAAAATTGGGATTATTATAGTGGTTTTCCATATCTCGGGGAATTTTCTACGCACCCATACACAGTTGAATAATTTTGGTAGGTGATCTTTAGCTAGGTCAGATAATTTTTTAAGTATAGTATATTTGGTATATTATCTGGTCCCGGGGAGGTGTTTTTTAAATCTATTTAGCATGAATTGCAGCTCATTCATGCTGATGGGTGAATTCAGGATACTGTTGTTGTTATCATGTAGGTTGGCTGTCTTTGTATTTTAAAAAGTCCTGGTCATATTTAAAATTGCTTGAATTTTTTGAGATGATTTCTAGGGTGTAGGCTATTTCGCCCGGGGATGATACTATTTTACCATTTGTTTCGATTAACGGCGTGGTTGTTGTTTACATCTTCTTTTCTGATATTTGTTTCAACTTGTTCCATATTGGAGGAGTTCCATACAGGATTGTCTCTTGCTGGTTTTTAATATTCTTCATGGTTTTGCCTTTTATTGCATTTTCAGCATTTTGATGTTGCTTATAGACGTTGAAGGCGTGTTGGCTTTCTTTGCGTGCTTGTTCGCATTCGTTGCTCCGCCACGGTATCGGTCTTCTGCACATATTTGATTTTATTTTCTCAATTGAATTGGAGGCTGTATTCATTATAATTTTAGCAAATCTGTTTACCTCCTGCTAGTTTGTGCAGGTTTGTTACGACTTTTACTTCCTCTAAATGATCAAGTTTGGTCATCTTCCCGGCAACATCGGCAATGCAACAACATTGCCGCGCACCAGTCCAAAAACCTCACTGAATCATTCAATCGGTAGTAGCGACGGGCGGTATGTACAAAGGGCAGGGACGTAATCAACGCGAGCTTATGACACGCGCTTACTGGGAATTCCTCGTTCATGGGGAAAAATTGCAAGCCCCAATCCCTAGCACGAAGGAGGTTCAGCGGGTTACCCGGGCCTTTCAGCCAGGGAAAACACGCTGATTCCTTCAGTGCAGGGTGCGTGCGGCCCAGAACATCTAAGGGCATCACAGACCTGTTATTGCTCAATCTCGTGCGGCTAGAAGCCGCCTGTCCCTCTAAGAAGATTTGTTTGTACGTTGGTAGTAAAAACCCACCGACAGAAGCCGGGGGCCTTCGAGATACCATAAGTTACGTCTATTTAGCATTCTAGAGTCTTGTTTGTTATCGGAATTAACCAGACAAATCGCTCCACCAACTAAGAACGGCCATGCACCACCACCCACCGAATCAAGTAAGAGCTATCAATCTGTTAATCCTTCCGGTGTCCAGGCCTGGTGAGGTTTCCCGTGTTTCCTGCTAATTCTCCATAGGTACTGCCTTACAAACTAATCGTTCGCTTGCTCACGCATCCCTACTAAAAATCATTCTCTCTTCGTTCTCCCAGTTCTCTTTCACTCTAAAACAAAACACGGCCAGTTTGACGCCGCCACGTATCCAAACACACTTTGTTTTAAACTGCGCACGACGAAAACGTGAAACGTGCACGCTTGTCGCTGTCACAGAACTTTCCAGCTGAATAATTCCCAGTTAGTTGTATTGAGTTTCCACTTGGGAGGAAGGGTTTTATAGGGTGCTAGCCCCATCAGTTCCGTCATTGTATTTAACCCTTTGACTGCTATGAGCGCATATATGCGTCTAGCAAAGGCTATCAGTGTAGCCTATGGACACACACAGTGCTGGACAAAAGTATTGGCACAGCATGATTGTTATGATACAAATGTTTATAACTACTAAACAAATTGATTTAAACAAAAAACTTTTTGACGTATTCATTTATTATCTATCTTAGTTTATTACATAACAAGAGCAACAATATAAATAAAATAATACACAAAATAATAGCAAAAATATATTTATTGAGCATTTTATGGGTGGTCAAAAGTATTGGCACAGTAGAATATTTACGCTAGTAACTAATTACATAATAAAGTTCTAATATTTTGTTGGCAATCCTTTCCTTTTAAGGACTTCCATTAATCTTCTGGGCATCGAGTAGACTAATTTTTTAGTGAATTCAGGCACAATATTGCTCCATTCCTGCAGAAGAACTTTCTTCAGTTCAGACTTGCTTGTGATATTATGTTTCCTAATTCTTTTTTCCAATTCGTTCCACATGTGCTCAATGGGATTCATATCCGGACTTTGAGGTGGTGTGTTTAATGTCTGGGCAGTGTCATATATTATCCACTGACGAACAATATACGCCATATGTTTAGGATCTCGATCCTGTTGAAAATAAAAATCCCTGGGGAGGTTTAATTTTTGAGCATTTTTCAAAAGATTTTGTTTGAGTATATTTAAATATACATATTTATCCATTTTCTCATCAATGAATATAAGTTCTCCTACACCCGATGATGCTATACACCCCCACACCATTAAACCACCACCCCCATGTTTCACGGTGGCTTACAGATTCAGTTTGTCCATCTCTGTGTTGGGTTTTCGCCATACTGATATTCTGCCGTCAGATTTAAAAATATTAAACCTACTTTCATCTGAAAACATGATTTTGTTCCAAAAATCAGTATCTTTCGTAACAAACTCTTTCGCGAACTCTGTTCTTTTCTTTTGGTTTATCTTACTAATGTAGGGCTTTCTTCGTGCTATATGGGCAGAATAACCGACATCCTTCAATACCCTACGTACAGTTTTGGTACTTACTTCTTTTTCACATTCAGCTTTTAACATCGAGGCAATTTCAGTCGAATTAGTTTTTGGATCCTTCTTTACAATATTTATAATTTTCCTTTTTTCTCGAATTGTTACCTTAGAAGGGCGACCACTTCTAATTTGATTCTCTAGATGTTCTTCACTTTTAAAGCGTTTTATGACTGAACGCACAGTAAAACGACTTTTGTTTATGATTTGTGCAATTTCGTTGTAAGATTTATTCATCTTGTATAAATTTAATATTATTTTTCTTTCTTCAATTGTGGTTTCTTTCATTTTTCTAGACATTATTACTCTTTCTTGGTTTTTTGCTGTTTAATAACTGAAGTCTCCGGTTTCACTGATCGAGTGTTATAACAAAAGACTAACGGGGGATTCCCCTTCGCTATTTCCAAATGACGATCGGAAATCGTTGAAAACGGCGACGATACATTGTTTATATATGTGCTGTGCCAATACTTTTGTCCACCCATAAAATGTTCAAAAAATATATCTTCGCTATTATTTTGTGTATTATTTTATTTATATTGTTACTTTTGTCGTGTAATAAACTAGGATAGATAATAAATAAATATGTCAAAAAGTTTTTTGTTTAAATCAATTTGTTTAATAGTTATAAGCATTTGTATCATAAAAATCTTGCTGTGCCAATACTTTTGTCCAGCACTGTATGTACAGTCACAAAATTATTGGCACACGCAGGGTGTTAACGTAAATATGAAAAAAGAAGATAATAAAAGAACTTTCAATAATTTTTAATAAAATGTAAATAAAACCGAAAAACTAAGGCTACGCCGCGACACTCTCGCTGTACGAGCTGCCACGCCGAAAACGCGCACATAGCACATGGTCCTCCTTTCTATGAAGATTTTCCTGAGCTTTAAATAAGAACTGTGCTTAATAAAACAATGTTTTTTCCAACAAGTATTGTTTGTGGCTTTAATATTAAAAGATATTTATATAAAATTCTATTAATTATATTGTAGGAGAAAGAGAATTTTATTAGAAACAGTATGATTATTTCTTGACAACTCACAATAAAACACTAAATCAAACAATCCACATACTACTTACAGTAAGTCACAGCCAAAATCGTACATCACATATACGAATACGTTTCGTCTCGTGAAAAAGTTCAGGAAGGATATGGGGGAAAAAATATCATGAATCTATATTGTAAATGTATCTATATTTATTATGTAGTAGTATCAAAAGGAACAAAGTTGTCTAAATATAAAAAAAACAAAGTTACTATAATTCAGCCTGGAAAACGTCTCACAGCTAAAATCGTACATTTGTAGAAAAGTGACCAACAATTTGTTTAAATTAAAAATTAATATTTTGTTGGGTGCCCACGACTACATTCTACCGCACGCAATCTATTTGGCATAGATTTTACCAATTTTTCAGTAAAACTGGGTTCAATTTTTCTCCATTCCTCCATTAATACCCTTTTTAAATCGTTTTTATTTTTAATAGTATGTTTCCGGATTCTAATGTCTAATTCATTCCAGACGTGCTCTATCACGTTCAAATCAGGTGATTGTGGAGGTACGTTTAGTACTTTAGGGCAATTATACAGTACCCACTTTTTGGCTACATGCGATGTGTGTTTGGGATCATTGTCGCTATAAAACTTAAACGAATTCAAAATCCCTAATTTTTCGGCACTGTCCCTCAAATTGTTTTTCAAAATATTTATGTAATCATATTTATTCATGTTACCTTCGATAAATGCTAAGTTACTCACTCCGGCAGCGGACATGCAGCCCCAGACCATTACTGATTTTCTGAGTATTCTTCTTATTGCTTCTGGATTTACATTTTTCCCTAAATATGTTTCTACTTCATTAGTAAGTTTAGGTGCACTGTTGGATTCCGGATTGAGGAATTTAAACGCAACTTGTTAGAGAGGCTCGAAGGTTTTTATTCGTAAGCGGTAAGTTCCGCACGCAAGTACGAACTACAGAGAACTGACTCGCGGGTTAAAAATGGTAATATATATACTACTGGAAATGGTCGGCATAAGGGTAGAGTGCAAAAGGGGCAAGATGAGTAATCGGGTACGGGAAGCTAGCTGGTTAGGAATTTGGAATCTATGAGTCAGGATGTTTTTCGCAGGATGATTTGTCGTGTTTGTCGCGGGGCGATACAATATCTAAGGTATCGGTAGGTTAGTCATGCAACAGCACTGATCTTCGGATTCTCTTTAATTTTTCGTACTATCCATCTTTCGTCGTACGCGTTGAACTTTTTGTTTGGAGCTTTTCTTGACGCATTACTTATTCTATTTTCGTTTTGGTATCGTTTTACAATATACTGAACTGGCACTTCTACCAATAATCTTCGCAATTTCACGATAGCTTTTTCCACTTTGAAAATTTCTTATAACTATTTGTCGCTCTTCTATCGTTGTCTGCTTCATTGTTACTATCTTTCTCCTTTTTTTTCAACTACGAACCTTACGATGCTAAACGACAACTGCGAATACGCCAAACAATGTAATCTTTCATTTGTTCCATAATTTTCATTTGTTTTCAGGGATTCCCCTTGGGGAATATTACAAAATATATATACTGTACGATTTTAGCTGTGAGACGTTTTCCAGACTGAATCATAGTAACTTTGTTTTTGTTAATATTTAGACAACTTTGTTCCTTTTGATACTACTATATAATAAATATAGATACATTTACAATATAGATTCATGATATTTTTTCCCCCATATCTTTCCTGAACTTTTTCACGAGATGAAACGTATTCGTATATGTGATGTACGATTTTGGCTGTGACTCACTGTATATACTCAGATGCTCTTGTCTCACTCACACACTTTCTAGAACATTCTTTCATTACCATGCATTAACTTCACATATATTTAGAATATTCTAGATTCATAAAAAAATGAACATTATTAACATATAGAGGAAATCAATATAATCTAGAATATTCCAATGCTTTGAACATTCATTCAAAACGCGCTTACACACACAGTCGCGTCATTCATCTATTGCATACACATTCATCACTCATCAATATATCTATAATTCCCGCACAGGTGTACTTCCGCATCCTTGAACGTATCATCAAAGGTGTATATAAACACCGGCGATCCAAAGTGGTGCATAACGGCAACAGCGATATCAGTTTGCAGTTCCAAAGCCACACTAACGAATACTGAAGAGTGAAACTCATATTCATCCTCGCTCAGCATTGAATCGCTAGATGCGGGCGGAATAGGGATAGCAGTTCTCGAACTAGCGCTAGTCCTCGGCATTTCAGAATGATCAGAAGACAACAACGAGAAAAAACAATACCATCGCAAACTATTTTTTTATTAATACGACGATAATCGACACACAATCTCATCAATCCGTCTTTCTTTTTAACAAGTACTATAGGGCTAGCAAATTCAGACAACGACGGTTGAACAATGTCGTCTCTAAGCCATTCTTCAATTTGGACATTTACTTTTTCACGTTCTAACGAGGGCAAATGTCTTGCCCTTTGAAAAACTGGTTCCTCATCTTGTAAAATTATTTTCATCGCAAATTCCTACTTCCCGCTTCTTTACTGGACCACATGTATCATATGAGTCAATCATGTTTTCTATCTTTTTTTATTACATTCATTTTTGGCTTTCGGGTGAGAGCCGTGTCCAATAGGAATATTTTCCCAACGTTTCGCCGGCATTGTAGCTGGCTTCATCAGAAGGCTAAAGGCACACTGATACTGGTGTGTGCTTGGAAGACTTTCTTTAAATATGTACCCTGTTCATGTTCCGGATTGGTGGTTACTAATCATTTTTAATTGGTCAGCTGAATAATTAAGAATATGGGTGTTTCTAATATTTTTCGTTTTAACCAGTACATATCTATTTTAGATTTTTTTCATCTGCGACATTATAATGCACAACGCGCAAAATATGCTCTAACTTCATCATTTGTTAGTGGATACCACTCCTCGTTCGTATTCTGTTCCATTTTCATTTGTGCTGTGTATCTATTCGTTTCTCTATCATTTAAAAAAAAAATCATCACATAAAACTTGTTTGAAAACACACAGAGGTGTTGCATTTATACCCAGTCTTCGTAGAACTAAACAATTGATACCGGAAATTTCAGTAAATTGTTTTATATTGACAATATTTTCTTTTTCTTTCGAATTCCATTCATGGTCTGCTATGTCAGAATTATCACTGCTTGAAATAGGTCTTGCACGTTTACGCACATTTTGTCGAACAGAACTAGCTTCACTTGAATTAGAAGTGTAGGAACGATAGTGGGACTGTCGCAAAGAAAACGCACACACTGTGTAGGAATACGTATATTATGCACAAAATCGTCGCCGAATCGCTATATCGCCGTATAGCTATAGCTTTTAAAAGATAACCGCGCCTTGACTTTCATGCTTTTATACCCCTGATATCGACGTTCACTCCCTCTCTCTCTCCTTCGCTCTTTTTCTCTCACTCACGCATGTTCTCTTTGTTTTCGCTCGTCGGTACTAAACATTGGCACTATCGCACTCGCACCTATCTAACGACAATAGTTCGGAAGGCCGTGGCCTTCCGAGTTCGTTACTCTCGTTCTCCGATTGTTGCCTTCCTACAGAAGCATCACTTGAATACTCAACAGTATAAACACTTTGATGACCATTTCCAATCTCATTATCATCACTAGAATAGCCTAACAGACTTTTGAGATTAAGTAATTGCGTGCGAGATCACTGCTATACTGACTACTGCTTTCATTGTGTTTCTTTTTGTTTACTGATTTGTGGATGCGATTTTGTTTATCGGTACTGTTGAGAGGGGGAAGGGATCAGTGAAGAAGCAATACTATACATAGTTTCCCGAAGAGATTTTCCCTATACTCGAAATAATCGATGCAACACAGATACGCAGCTGGACAATGAGATCCAGGTGGAAACGAATGCGTTCATCAAAGTATTGGGGACTACTGAAACGGAAAGATTCAACACCAGTTTGTGTTATTCTAGTCTCAACGCATCGAAAATAAAACATGTAGAGAGCTAGTCGTACTGATGTACGGTACAAATCTCGGCGATTGAGGAGAAGTTCCACGTGGTAGTCATCTTCGCGTACTCAATTGCATATGCAATTCCAATTCCGCGGGTCACCACTGGAATTGGTCTCGCTCTTTGCACAATAGGAATGTGCCTGCAGTCAAGACAGCGCGAGACTTCTTCCATGTCGGATGAAGATGTTAAACTCCAACGAGCAGCAACTTCGCCTCTGCGGTCTTGCATCTGTTTAGCTCCGACTTTACGTCGGAAGTTTTCAGAAGAACGGGTTTTCGCTCCTTTTCCTGGAGGTTTCTTGCGAGCAGACCCCGACTTCTTAGGTTCTGGACGTGGAATATCAATCTCCATCGTAGACTTTTTAGCCATTTCGATTTTGAAGGATGTAGCTTATGGAAGCCTTCGTACGTCTCGGCCCGGAAAATTCCCTGCTGAGAAGGGGGAAACATCTTAATACGTTCGTCGCCGCGTCACCCATATTTGGGTGACGGGGGTATGCTTCCGTGAGGGCCCCGTCACCTAAATATGGGTGACGCTCTTCTTGTTTAAGTTAAATAAGATTTTCAGTTGGATTTTTAAAATGAATTTAATGGAACAAGCACTGAAATATAAATATAGAATATACAGCATAAAAATATAAAAAATATACATATTATACTATGCTTTTTATTAATTTATATTTAGGATAAAATATTACATTATCTACGTTGTATGATATTCGTTGAAACAGTCCAAGTACCTCTGTGGCGATTTTGGGCAATTCAAACAATACGTTGTCGTTTTTTTTAACGTTTTTCCTTGCTTGTTGGCGTTCGACAATTTGTCTTTTCTTTTGGTAACACGGGACGCATACCCTTCTTACAGGCTTGTCCTGCTGATTCTTACGAATCTCCAAATGGTGAGACACTTTCCTCCTTTCGTGTCTCTATTAGTGTCGGGCATAGTATTTTTCGAGGGCAACCATTCTATGATTAAAAGTTCCCGGAATTTTCTTATCTCTATTTTTTTGTGTAGCTCTCTGATGCATGATATGTGTATTTACGATTGTTGTTCTTAAAAGTAAATGTAATGCTAATTTGCAATACCACTTGATGCTTTTTCGTATGTTTTTGCATATGACACCATCTAGTCGCTCCTGTCGATGCCAGTTTTTCCAATATTGTACGCCATTATCGCCGAAGGTTTCATTTTCGGAGGATGACCGCGATGAGTAGAATCTGAGCTTGGAGTTGTCACGATGGGTGCATGTTTTGTTGATAAGATTTTAACACCGCGAACATCTCTCCAGTTTAGCACTACAATACCATTATGATCTTCTCATGCCACCATTTCACCTCTTTTCAATGGATACGACATTACAAAACATGGCATATCTTTTTTATTGTGCTGCACCGTTCCAGCCACGTGCTAATTCATAACTCGTGTAAAAATTATCTACAAATAAATAAATATATTGGCCTGGTGAAAAGACTTTCTGATAATTATCCGTCAATACGTTTTCAAGTGGTAAAACTTTTCCAAGTCTGCTATTTTGTTCTATCGTTTCATTGTCGGCAAAATGCAAGTTTGCTAACAGTAATTCAAAACGATTGCGGGACATTGTGCTGTGTGGAAATGGAAAATAGTATATAGCATCCGTTGAGCAACATCTTCTGAGCGGAGTTTGTACTAGACCCATCCAAATCATCAGTCCGATAAATTTTTTAATTTCTTCGGAAGTGGCGGGTTTTTATCTATTCTGTCTGGCGTGATAAGTCATTTCACGTTCAAGTAATTTCTGCTCTGCATATCTATTAGTTTCTGTGACTAACAGGCTTATCACTGTTTTATCCAAGAATAGCGAAAGAACTTTATTTGGGCTAATGTCAGACGGCAAATCCAACAGAAGCCCACTTTTTCCGGTGAACGGAAATGATTGTTGCTTGTTAGCGAACTCGTTCCACTCGATATTGTTCAATGAATTATTAGCAGTGGCCAATTCCTCTTCGTCTATGGCAAGTTCTTCTAGCGTGTCATCAAGGTCTTCACTTGCATATGATTCCTCAATATCCGAGCCTGAACTCGATGAAATTCTATTTATAATTTTTCTTCTAAAACTCACTACTTCTTTATCACTACTCTATCTCCTCACTATCAATTATACTTTTACGCGGTGCAATGAACATTTTGAGGATAAAAAAATCACTGATGTACTGCGGAACACTTGCAGAATACCCACTAAACCGAAATTCCTACTTTATGCCTGAGACTGCAGGCAGCACAGTAAGTCCTTGCAACAGGCGGGAGTGCCAGCTACCGTAAGCTTCCCCTCTTCACGCCAGTGGACTTATTGAAGATATTAATAGCGTACAGACCGCCAATCAAAACTCTGGTAGAGATTATCTTGGCGGCTGCACGCTTTAGGAGGTTCAATTCGACCAACTGCTCAAAAGATCGACGTCTCCATATCCCTCGCGCGGACAGTGTCAAAGATGTGAATGACACTTCGTTCACAGAGTACCTCCAAAGTATGGGCTCCCTTAGCCCCTCATACTTGGAGATCTTAGCCTGATGTGCCTTTTCCAAGTCGGCGTTTCCGCCGACGACTTGCGCGTCTACTACTATGGCTGTTTGGTCTTTTACCAGCACCACATCAGGCTTAAGTCTTCCGGTGGACGTTTGAAAGATAGGTTCTCTGTGAACAGTATGGCCTGCATCGATGTACTTGCACATGTAATCGATGAAGGCATCGTGCCGCTTTATGCGAGGGCCGTGCGTCCTATGGCAGAGTTGCAGAACATGGTGTAGTGTCTCTGCGTCGTGGCAACCTGCTCGGCAATGGCGGTCTCTCATCCTGCCTTTTGCTGTCCGCAGTTTCAGCGGAACAGCGTTGATACGAAGCATATGCATCTTCACATAGTCCTTCCCTGAGACGAAGGTGGTCCCGTCGGTCACCCAACTATGTTGGTTAGTGACGTCGCCAGATCTTGTCAAGGGGCGACCATCGTTGGACATGTGAAGACGCTCTGCGAGGCGCTTCCTATAAGCCGACTTGGTGGTCATAGCTTGCCCCTGATCATTGAGGCGAAGCTCAGTTCGGCGGATTTCTCCATCCAAGAACGCTTGGATGCTGCTTGGTATCACGGTCCCTTCGTGTACCTTGAGGCTCTGCAGACGATGTAGCCTCTGGAGCGGTATGCATCATCTGAACGTCGGGAGCGATAGTCCGCCATCCTTGGAATCGGCGTAAAAGTATGCGTTCGGCGTATTGTGCGGGAGGGCAAGCCACCTTCGCACAAACAGTCTTGTGATTGCATCGATCTTTCTGAGTAGACTTATAGTCGTTCGGCCTAGGACAAGTTGGTGGAATAGTCCTGGAAGTACGACAGTCCTTAAAGCAAACAGCCTTTGCTGCGGCTTGAGGGGTGCCTTGGTCAACCCCTCTAGGTCGGCCCTTAGCTTCGCCAAGGGCTCGCCTATTACTCTGCCCTCTGGGGTAAATGGAACGCCGAGATACTTCCACTCATCAGATCATTTCAAAGGCGGTACTTGTCGACCAGAGCAGGTGAAAATCTGGTCGGCATCGATACTCGTTTTCTTTGTCTTGGCATTTCCCTTCAGACTTACCGTGAAGCACTTTGCCGCATTGACACTGAGTCCGCATTTCGATAGGTGTTTAGCGGATGTGTCGAGTAATTTTTGCAACCCGGCTGCTGTGGTTGCTATGAGTATGAGGTCGTCAGCGAATCCCATTGCGTTGACTGACATGTTGCCTAGTTTTATGCCTACCTCTTCGAGCAGCTTGGCAAACAGATCGTTAATGATCAGATTAAAGATCATGGGTGACAGTTGGTCACCTTGTTTAACTCCGCGCCCCGGACGTATAGGGCGGGAGAGCCAGTCTTGGCACGCGAGACGCGTGACTGTACCTCTATATGTACTCATTATATACTGGACCATCCGCGGCGGAACTCCTGCACTTAGCAGAGTGTCGTTGATGGCATTGTGCGACACGGAGTTGAAGGCTTTCTCCACATCCAAGGAGGCCATAAAAATATTTTTATGCTTCTGTCTGCCATACGATAGTATAAAATCAAGCAGGAAGATATTCTCACTGCACCTTTCACAAGGTTCTGGCAAGGACCGATGACACCGTGATGGGTCTAAACTCAGATGGCTGAGTGGCGTTGTCTTTCTTCGGAATCAAGGTCGTGCGAGATTCCATAAGATGCGCGGGCAGTCGCCCGGCAACTAGAAGAAGATTGATAACGCGAGTGAGAATCTCCTGTGGGACAGCCCTCAAGTCTCTGGCAGACAGGCCGTCCGGGCCAGGAGCCGTGCCGACTGGCGGCATAGCTTTACGGATCTCCAGCGGCGAAACTGGAGACCAAAGTCCGCTAAGGAGCTTAGCGGGCTTCCTGGCACCGGGCGTGGACGTGCTCTTCGACGCCATGAGGGACGGGATATTGGATGTTTGTTTATCCCGCAGCAGCGTTCTTAGACAGCTGGAGCGGTTTTCCCTCACATTTTCTGGACTTTTGCGTACTCGGCTCTTCGAACACGTCTTTTTGAAATCTTAGGGTCAGGCTGCTTTGACCCTTTGGCTGTACGTTCCTTCCGTGGCTTATTCGGAAAGGCCTTCAAGAGGTACAACGTGAGCTCTTCCAGGATGTGATTTGGGGATAACCCCCCAGCTGAGCGACATAGGTTTTCCAGTCGCTTGGCGTCGAACTTGTCGGTCTTGATCGGTGGCAGGGAAGTCAAGTAATCTAACACCAGGGCATCCGACTTGTCGTTCAAGTGCTCACTTAGGGGTCTGAAACGCACGCTCAGGCGGGTGTTCGTCCCGAGCTGTGACGACCTCCTTCAGAAGCTTGGACACAAGAGACTTGTGTTCAGCTTTACGTCGTTGTCCTTTAACCCATTCCCGTGCCATTTAGCTCGTCGAAACTCGGGCCCGAGCGGTCCGCATCAACGCGCGCTAAACAGACCAGACTGATGTTTGTAAACAGTCGCAATACGATCCGAAATGTAGATGCCCGCAGTACCTGTGATATAGTCAGTTTTACGCGATACTGGAGTTGAGGAAGTAAACTCTAATGCTTTTACGTTTATAGGTATTATAAATTTATTATATTTTGTATATAATAATGTAGTATATAATAGCTGTTTATATATTATTGTAGAAAATATATAGCAGTTTTCGAATGTAGTTTGGTGTTCTCAAATATGTAGTAACACTGCGCCTAAAAGGAAATAGCATATTATTTAAAAAAAATTTGATCAGAAAACTAAATATCTAAAAAAAATACATACAACTCTACAAATCCTCCACGGTATGATATGTCTTAAAACATTCCGGCAGATGTAAAGCCACTTGGCATTTCGAGCATTCCCACTTCGTTGCGCTTCGTATTTTACGTTTGTAACAGACTTTGCACATTCTTGTTGGATGCTTATTTCGAGGTGTCGGATCTATATTTTTGGGGAAATGAGCCCAATATTGGGCTTGGAGTCGAAGGGGCGTTTCAGCTGATGGTTTTCCACGCATTTTGTAGTCCGGTAATTTAACAATTTGCAAAATTGCCTCCGCTATATCTATACGGTAATCAACATAAGTCTGCCGATTTCGACTGTAAATTGTTTTCTGCATAATATAGGTATTGAATAGAGCCATATCTGATATGTAAAAGAAAAGTTTTCTATATCCTATCATGACTTTTCTCATTATTGGGAAACAGGCTAACATTTGATCTTGATGGTCAACTGCTCCCATACCGGCTTCATTACTTTCTGTAACTGTTTGTTTGATTGCTCGACCATCTCTACTGTTTTGTGTTTTTTGGAGAGCATATAAACGTCGCGCTTGTCCTTCCATCGCAAAGCTATCAAATTATTGCAACATCTCCACACGAATTCTCCTTTCTTCAAAATATGTTTTTGCATGTCTTGTGACATATTTTTTCTGTTCTTTCGTACCGTCCCGATAACGTTTGTCTTTTGACGGTGTAATTTTAGAAACAGGTTAGGCGAAGAGTACCAGTTATCCAGGAATAAAGTGTACCCTTTGTTTATTATAGATTTTGACAATTCGATAACAACATTCTCCGACGCACTCTCGTGTCGATTAGTTCTGTCCTGGCCGGTATATATTTTAAATCCATGGCAGAAACCGGTAGTTGCCTCGCACAATTTGTAAATTTTTATTCCAAACCGAGCTCTTTTTGACGGATTGAATTGTTTGTACCCTAAACGTCCTTTATATTTCATCAAGGATTCATCTATGCTAACATATTCATTGGGTGTGTAAATTTCTTTAAATTTTTTATTCCAAAAATCAATGACCGATCTTATCTTGCGAAGTCGGTCTTTACTATCACCAGTTTCATTATCGGAGAAATGTAAAAATCTCGAAATTTGACGAAATCTCTTAAATGGCATCGTTTCTCTAAATATTCGCGTTTCTAATACAGCTCTTTTAGTCCAGTAAAGTTGAATACTTGATTTTTTTACTTGACCCATCAAAATACACAGTGCAAAATAGGCCTTGATTTCGTCTAAAGTGACAGGATGCCAAGTGTCGTCTACACATCGTTTTTTACGCTCGTCGTGTATTGTTTGATCTGCGAAGCGATTTGTTTCCGTAACGAGGCTTTCCCAAAACTTCTTATCAAATATAATAAAGAATAGGTCTAGTATTGTTGGATTGTCGCTTAAATTATTTAAGACAGACGCCTTTATTCCATGATGTTCAGAATACTTCCAAACTATTGGTGTGTTTTCTACTTTTCGTCAAATCCATGGTTGTTCTGTCATACCTTCCTCTTCACTACTATCATCTATAATCATATGCCTTATTCGTTTTGCAACTGGCATAATCACGTCACTATCAGAAGATTCGTTATCACGGCCTTCACTAAACACTTTTGTACCTTGCATTTTGAAGGGGTTTCTTAAATTTTAATAATTGAACTGCTTCGTAACAGCAACGATAAGAATCGTGACTAACTGCTCTGAGGTACTGAGAGGAACTAACATTCAGTCACGAGCGTAACGGGCAAAAAATCAGTCCGCGAGCTCGGCTTGTTATGTTTACGCTTGGCCCAAGTATCTGTTCGCGACTCAGACTCGCGATATTTATGTTTGGCCCAAGTATCTGGTCGCAAGTCAGACTCGCGATATTTACGTTTGGCCCAAGTATCTGGTCGCAAGTCAGACTCGCGATATTTACGGTTGGCCCAAGTATATGTTCGCGAGTCTGAGTCGCGATATTCATGTTTGGGCAAAAATCTTCATCGTGAGTCTGACTCGCTAAAGTACGGGAAGGGGTTAATAGATTCCAAGGTCCGGTCTGTGAAGACCTTGGCCAACTCTTGGTTAAGGAACTTGACTCCCTCCGTAAGAAGCTTGGCCTCTTGCCTCGCCAACAGAGCGGACTCCTCAGGGTTCCACCTAGTCCTTGTCAGTTCTTTGGAGGACTGCTCCACAAGCTGGTTTCTGTCATACCAGTCCTTGTGAGCCTTCTGTTGGTGAACCCCCAGGTTGATCTTGGTCTTAAAGATTCGGCCACAGTCCGCATATTAACAGTGAAAGGTCCTCACTCCGGAGGCCAACCTTTCACCGTCCTGTTGCGAGTCGCTAACTGGGTCGGCGGAGCCAGTGGGCTCGCCGACATTTTTCATCCGAGGCGGTTTGTTATTATTTGGGCCAGTTAGATCCAGTCCTGGGGGGAGACGGCCCCCGGGACCGTTGGGCGCAGAGGCGACTCTCAGCGAACTCCGAAGAGAACTGCAACGGGAGCCTCGTGCAGGCGGTCGCTTGCTAAACTATGTCTCGATGCAGCGAAGCACCGACAGTGCCCCGCTTGGAATGGACTTCATAAAATTTGAGCAGCGCCGTAGCGTAACTGTGTTTGGGCAACATCACGAAAGAGACAAGTACTGGCGGCGTGTTGCTTTTGTCAAGGTGTGTTTGACATTATGTCCCTATCTACCTTTACTCGTCCCCCGGCGAATTGGGATGGTGTATTTCCTCATCATACCGACCAGTATAAATATTGGCGGCATGATGCTTTCTGACACCGAGTAAAGATAGCGGGGTCGTCCGGCCAGGGGATAAGCCAGGTGTGCGGCTGACACATTTTTTACACTTTCGCCGGAACAGGTACAGGCAGGGCATTGCCTTTCGCAGAGGCGTTGCTTTCTGCCTAGGTGTTCGATTGCGGTACCCCATCAATACAAGTACCAGCGTTGTGTTGCTTTTAAAATGGCATAAAAAGAAGAAGCGACGCCGTAGCGCCACTCCTTGCCTTGTCGTCCCCGACGGCGTATTTGAGCAACAGCACCACCGGCCAAGTCCCAGCCGCGTGTTGCTTTGAAAAATGGCATAAAAAAAAGAAGCGACGCCGAAGTGCCGCTAATTGCTTAGATGTTATGCATCCTTTCTACCGTAGTAGAAGGAGCGACGCCGTGTCGTCGCTGAAGCCTGGATGTTCTGCTTTGGTTCCATTTTGCGACGCACTGCCGGCACTCGCCGCAGCCCATGAGAGGCTGGTTTGTGATCCTAGTGCCAGCCCGCGACCGCCCCTTAACACGTTGAGCGCCACGTCAGCCATCGGTGGCTGACACTAGACTTTCCGTTGAGGTCGCGTCAACCACCGCTGGCTGACAGCGTGTAACATGATATAGAACTATAAAACTTACACTGTTTTATGGAATCACAGAAAATTCATTTAAAAATTACTTCATTTTGATTCATTACAGGATTAATACACGTATTACAAAATGTGACAACTCGCTTAGTCTTTTTCCTGGCCATTACTCTACCATCTTTTGTTACATTTTTATCATAACATAATTTACAATATTTTCGTACTTCAGAGACTTTTCCTGGTTTTCTTTGGAGTTTGTGTTGTTGTTTAGATCTTCTTGCAATTCTGTTCGATGGAATGTCTTCTTTTTCACAACTTGTAAGGCGTACTGCTAATTTATTTCCGGAATTCAGTAATGTTAATTTTCTGCTTCGTAATATCTTTGTATAGAATGTAATTATTTACAACCGTAGTATTTAATAACAATTCGAAGGCTAGTTTTCTATACCATTTTATGGTCCTACGTAACGGATTGCTGTAGGCATTCATTTGGTCGGATAAGTTGACAGCTGCCTTTTGTCTGTTGTAGTCTACTATAATTTGTGGTTTGAACTTGTTTCCTGATTGGCATTCAACATTCACCATTTCTGACGAGTGCTTTGTCGATAGAACTAGGATGTCCTTCTTATCTCTCCATTTCAAAATGGTTATTCCTTGGTTATTTTCTGTTGCTACGATTTCTTCTCGTTTTAATTCTGTTGATATCACTTAGTGCGAATTTCCTCGTCGATTTGAACGTAATGTTCCCACTAAATAGGTGTTTTTATTGATTAATTTTTCGGCTAATTCTCAGCTCGTGTACCAGTTATCAGTGTAGAGCGTGTGTCCCTTATCGAATAAATCTTTGCAAAGAGACATTACAATGTTAGTGGGCGTAGTGAACTCATTTTCTAAAGTTTTCCCTGTGTATACACGGAAAGCATACGTATATTCCGATCTACAGCACAACTTAAATATTTTAATTTGTGGCGCTTTTGTTTTAAATATTGCCTAAATATAATGCGGCCACGAAAGGGAATCAAGGATTCGTCAATACATATGTCCTCGGTTGGATTGTAATATTTTTGATAATTGGTTTCCAAAGTGTCTATAATTGGTTGTATTTTGAATAAACGATTGGAACCATTATTGTTTTTGTTGTCTACAAAATGTTGCATTCTTAGTAACAGTTCAAATCTATTCCTTGTCATGACTGTTTTCGGGAATGTTTGCAAATAAGCAGGATCATTGGACCAATATTGGTGTATAGCTGATAATTTTACTAATCCCATTCATAGAATCAGTCCAAAAAATCTCTTACTCCCGCCATTTACCCGTGCTTTTTTGAATTTCTTCACGTTGACATTCAGAGCACTGGGCAGAAATCACATTGCGTCAACACCCACGGGGGCCGTCGCAATGCTTTGTTTTAATTAGACAGTTAGAATCCCCTAGTCCGTGCCAGTTCTGAGCTGAGCGTTGAATCTGTAGATAGAAACATTGAGCATCATTGGAGCGCGACTCCATAGGAATGGAGGCGCTCCGCCATACCGAATATAAACTTATACTGGCGATGTTAGACGCGATTTACCAGTGCCATGGATGTGCGCGCCTACAGCTGGACACTGCGACGCGCCGAGCAGGCAATAACCCCTTTGTCGCCGCTTAAGGATCATCCGAAGGGAAGGCCGTCCCTATTGGAAAGCGACCGGTTAGCGATTCGGTTACTTCCGTACGAAGGTTGACCACCCGCACTATCGTGTACGGATTTGATGGCGTCCTCTTCTTTGCGTGCTGGTTTTCATGGATGCTGGATCTCTATCGTTGTCCTAGTCTTCACTGTTGCGGTGTCTTCATTGTTGTTCTTATCTTCGGATGCTGCCTATTTTCTTTCTGTTATTTGTCCTTCATGGCTTTCTTCGCGAGCTTTGCGAATTGCCTGAATGTTTGGATTGTGGTTAAAGTTGATAGTTCACAGGGCCATTCAATTCTTCTTCCTCGGATGTGCTGGCGTAGTTCGGATCTTTCTTCATCGTTGTGAACACATTCAAAGATGATTTGCAGGACGGAGTCTGGTTCCCGGCAACTGCAGGTGTTTGTTTTACTTTCCCTGAGTGCTTGCAGCTTGTCGCCGATTCTTCCATGAGAATCACTGCTTCCGTTATGAGTTGGGAAGCATAGAAGTCTGGTTGTATATGTTTCGCTACTGTTTTTTTCCGCACGTTTGGGAAGAATTCATGGGTGATTCTTTCTCTGGGTGAGGCGTCCCAGCGCTGTTGCCAGATGTTTAGGATGTGTTCCTTTAACTGTTTTATTATATTGTCCGGATTGTGGCTGTTTCTTATCGTGTCGTTTGGCTTGTATTGCCATCCTTTGACCTCGATTTCCTGTTCCCGATTTATGTGGTATATAGCTCTTTGTTCCTGTATTTTCAGATCTATCGGGGTTGTGCCTGCAAGGACTGCTAGAGTTTCTGTGGACGTTGTTCTGTATGCTTTTGTATTTTTATTAATGCAAGTCTTTGCGCCTGTGTAAGGTTTCCAATTTGATGTAAGCTTAGTTTGTCTCCCTACGCTACTGCTGCATATGTGACCATGGGGAGAAATATTCCTTTGTATAGGATGCTCATTGTTTTGTAGTTGAATCTCCAGTACGCTCTAGCCACTTGCGATATGCTATACAATGTTGCTTTGTCCGTAATGTTTCCAATATGTGGTGTAATATTTAGTCGCGGTCTGAAGACGACACCCAGATATTTCACTGTTTTTTGCATCTTAATGGATTGTTGTCCTAATTTTACTGTGGTGGGTCTGTTTACAGGGTGCGTTTCAAAAGTAGTAGGACTGACTTGATCAAAACAAATTTATTGCAGATATTCGTATAAGTCGTTAATATTTTTCGAAATAACACCCTCCTGAATTAATACATTTAGTATAGCGAGTCTGCCAGTCCGCATACGCCTGCTGGAAATTTTCAACCGGGATGCTCCTTAATCCACGCGTTACGTATTCTTGTACTGCCTCAATTGTGTCAAAACGACGTCCTTTCATCTGCCTTTTTAATCGGGGAAAAAGGAAAAAGTCAGGTGGAGCCAGGTCCGGGCTGTAAGGTGGATGAGGTAGCGTTAGCAAGTTGTGTTTGGCCTGCCACTCCTGTACCAACAGTGCGGTGTGGCACAGTGCGTTGTCGTAATGCAATTTCACGCGGAGCATTCTTTTCCGTAGTCGTTCGAGCACTCCCACGTAAAATTGTGCGTTCACAGTTTTGCCAGGTGGAACAAATTCTTTGTGAACGACGCCTTGGTGGTAAAAAAAAACGATGAGCATCGTTTTCACTTTTGACTTGGTCATTCGTGCTTTTTTGGGTTTTGGAGACCCACTCGTGTGCCACTCTGTGCTCTGACGTTTGGTTTCCGGGTCGTATTCGAAACACCACGTTTCGTCGTCAGTGATCACACTCTCCAAAAAGTTCGGTTCATCCCTCAAACGATCCACAATTTCTTGGGAAATCTGCACCCGGTTTGCCTTCTGTTCGTCTGTCAAAAGTTTCGGAACCAATTTCGCACACACTTTCCGCATGTTCAAATCCTCACTCACAATTCGAAATACGGATGCTAATGACGTATCCAACTCTTCGGCAATCAGTCGAATAGTCAGACGACGATCAGTGTCCAAAATCTCTTTCACTTTCTGTACATTTTGATCACTTCGAGATGTTGATGGTCGTCCTGAGCGATGGTCATCTTCAACTTGCTCCCTTCCTTCCTTAAACAATTTGTGCAATTCAAAAATACTTGATCGGCCCATTGAATTATTTCCAAAAGCATCCTTTATCATTGTGTAAGTCTCGGTTGCAGTTTTCCCAAGCTTCACGCAAAATTTTACCGCGTAGCGCTGCTCGAGTGTACGGTTTATCTTGGCTTGTGACGAGATGTGTAAACAGAGTCTCAATGTTTTGGCGATATTTACTATCCAAACGCTCAGAGGCGACTATGTAAGCATGCATTCTCTTCGCGGCACCCCCCGCCACAATTTCCACCAATAGAGACTTTGTTTCTACGCCTCGCTCGGACTATAAAAAATCAGTCCTACTACTTTTGAAACGCACCCTGTATGTCTGTAGATGGGGACTTTAGGAAATGTCGTCGCTCTTTCGAGCATGCCGCACCTCGAGGAGTAACCTCATATCGGCTAGATGTTGTTTCGCCTTTATAACTTTCTTGGTTGAACCCAAAGCCAAGAAGGCGTCGTACAGCCGGCGCCTGTATAACGTCTGTGCTTGGGATAACCTTTCCTTCACCCGTGGGATCATCAGAAGAGAAAACGGTCCCTCGCAACTCCTTTAGCCGGCCTGTCCGGTAATACCCGCCAAGGCGGAAGATTACGGCAATGTTGCCCGGCACCATAACTTAAGGTTTCGGATTTATTAGAGAGCCATGCTGGTGCAGCATACGAAACTATTGGGAGGAAAAGGTCTTTGTAGAGGATACTGAGGGACCGGTTGCCGAGTCCCCGGTTGCCGAGTCCCCGGTTGCCGAGTCCCCGGTTCCTGCGCGCGATGGCGGCCAGGGAGTTGAATTTCTCGGCGCACTTTGACTTGATTTTCCGCACGTGCATGGGGATCTTCAGGTCTTGATCGAAGTGGACGCCGAGGTACCCGACAGACACAACCATACGGATTTATCTCACCTGAATTCTAATTAAGGGCGGCCTTTTAATGTCGAGATGTCTGCAAAAAGGGATCATCTCTGACTAGTCCTTCGAAAGGGACAGTTTTTCAGACTTGCACTACTGTTCGATGGTGGTTATTTTCCTCCACCCCGATTTCGCGTCCCCGAGGCAGTTCGGCTTCCGAAGGGGGAGGTCGACCGCTGACGCTATCCTATGCGTGCGAGACTGTCTCGAGAGGTCAACGACGAAATACGCTCTCGCGATTTTGTTCGACATCGCGGAGGCATTCGACCACGTATGGTGGCCCAGCATCCTCCTCCGCCTGAAAGAGCGGGGCTGCTCCACTAACTTATATTCATTGGTCTTCGATTATCTGAGCGACCGTACGGTCTCGCTTATAGGGAAACAGTCTCGCGTCGATAAGTCGGTCACCAGAGGCTGTCCTCAGGGCTCTATCCTGGGCAATCTGCTGAATACCCTGAGTAGCGAGGGCGTCGAGGCGTTCGCTTATGCGAACGACCTTCTCATCCTCATCTCGGGTGACAGCAGACTCGAACTAGAAGAAAAGGGACAGGGCGCGACGACCACCATCGAAAGATGGTGCGACTCGGAGAAACTGTCCCTCTCGCAGAACAAGTCGGAGATGATCCTTCTTCGTGGTCATCTCGACACCAAAAGGCCTCCGAAGATTAAAATTCAAGCGAGACAGATCCGTATGGTCGAATCAGTTAGGTACCTCGGCGTTCACTTCGATCAAGGCCTGAGGATCCGCACGCATGTGCGGAAAATCAGGTCGAAGTGCGCCGAGAAATTCAACTCCCTGGCCGCTATCGCACGTAGAAATTGGGGTCTCAACCACAGATCCCTCAGATTCTTATATAAGGGCCTATTCCTCCCTATCGCCTCGTACGCAGCGCCGGCATGGAGCGACCTGCTAAACAAAACATGCATCCGCGATCTGCAAATTGCGCCACAAAAGCGTATAGCACCACCTCCACCGACGCCCTCCCCGTTATGGCAGGTGCCCTGCCGATCGATCTCTACATCAGACGAGCAGCGTTAATGTACGAGGCTAGAACAAGGAACTCAGACTCCCCCGCACTAGTAACAACTGCCCGGAATGCGACCGACGGAGATATCTCCGTGTCCCTGCTGCGCGAATGGCAGGAGAGGTGGGACAACTCCCAACACGGGAGACACACCCACCACCTCCTGCCGGACGTGGAGCTCCGGATGAACATGGGATGGGTCTTCTTAGACCATTACGTATCCCAGTTCATCTTCGGACACGGCGACTTCGCGGCCAAACTCCACAGTCTAGGACTGACCGAAAGCCCACGTTGTCGATGTGGTGTGAACGATACACCACATCACACGTTCTTCGAGTGCGCACTGTACGAAACAGAGCGCGCCCCACTCCGGACCCTCTTACAGGGGAAGCAATACAGCGGATGGCCCCCACCTGCTCCCACCTTGCTCGACAAGGACATCTTCCTGACCGCAGCTGAAGTAATCCGCAGGATACTTAGGCTAAAGAAAGGGAGGAACCAGTCGACACCAACCGTCACGGCAAATCCAACCTCCCCCACCCTCCGCCCACCACCCACCCAACGACCCGCGGAAAAACGTCCGCATAGATCTGCGACATCGCGAAGAACCGCAGCCCCGAACCCGAATCACCCGAACCACCTTCAACCAGTGGTAAGGCTGGTTCGGGTCGAGCACTCCAGCAGTAGCAACAGCACTGCGACACCGCGATCTCGCCCGCCTACCCACTTAAACCCGGTGATGAGGCTGGTCCGGGTAAGGCCGCCTCCACGCAGCGACCGTACCAATACCTCATCACCCACGCGAATCCGCGCCCGCCGCGAAACTGCGACCCCCGTGAAACAGTCCGCAATCCCCCCCCCCCCCCCCACCCGCGACCACCCCCCATTCTTTTTTTCTCTCACTTTTCTTTCTTCACTATTCTTTTCTTCACTTTTCTTTTCTTCACTTTTCTCTTCTTCTCTTCTCTTTTCTTTTCTTTTCCTTTCTCTTCTTTTCCTCTCCTTCTCCTCCCCCTTACTCTTCCCCATACCTTCTCGCACTCTTCGCTTTCCCTCTCTATTTCTCTCTCCCCTTCTCCTCACCCCTTTCCGCCTTTTCAAAACCCTGACAGTCCATGCGGGCGGCGCGTCGGCACCGTAACTGTAGGGTTCAACCGCAACAGCACTTGCTGACGCCATCCCGCCGGGTGTCGAGCTTTAACGCTGGCGGCTCTACCTCCTCGTGGTCCCCGCTGGACAGCGCTAGGCGTTGCCTGCAACGTCTAGGGCTGACTAAACGAGCCGCCTCCCCTCTTCTAGGGGTAGACACAACTTGTCCGATGATATCCCTCTTAGGGACTGAGAACAGGGTTATTCCAAGCCTAGCCCGGTAAAAACATCTACACCGGACAACTTCCCCTCGCAGGTGTGGTGCTGGAAAGTAGGGCCCTTCTGGCCGGCGAACGTCGATATGGGGGAAAACCCCGAGGTGCGACTGCCCACTCTGGGCCGCCAATACTACTTGTTCGATGGTGGTTGTCACTACCTGTCCCTTCCGTTCCAATTCGAGTCTGCTGTCGCCCGAGATGAGAATGAGGAGGTCGTCAGCATAAGCAAACGCCTCGACGTCCCCGTTGCTCGGAGTGTTCAGCACATCGTCGAAAACGAGATTCCAGAGGCTGGGATCGGGGATTGAGCCCTGAGGACAGCCCCTGGAGACCTACTTACCTACCCGAATTGTTTACCTATAAGCGAGACCGTATGGCTGTTCGGGTAGTCTGATATATTACAGAGTACAGATTTTTGCAGCAGCCCTGCTCCTTCAGGCGGAAGAGGACACTGGCTCTACTGTTGGACACAGAAGCTAGGGGTGGGCCGGAATTAGTTCTAGCCAAGACCGTCTGAAACTTCGCCCAGTCGGCCTGGCGCGTGTTGAACCTTGTGTGGGGGATGGTGTGGTTTGCACAATTGGGGGGGGGGGGGGGATATTCGAAAGTGATCGGGTTGTGACTACTGGAGGTCCAATTTTCGTGGACCGTCCAGTTCCTGATATATCTTACCGTCATGAGGTCCGACAGCGTGATGTCCATATTCGATGAACCTTTATGGTTCCGGGAGGTAGGGCGATTGCCGGGTTCATTGAGGACTACTAATTCTTCCTGGGCTATTGCCCATTCCAATTTTTCGCCTCGCTGATCAGCATCGGTGCTGTGCCATAGGGTGGACTTTGCGTTGGCATCGGCCGCAATGATGATTCTATGTCCGCGGAGGGAACGACATATCTGGGTTAGTCTCTCAAGGTATGTTTCGATATTATGGGAGAACTTGAAATATACACTGACGAGGTACAGTATAATTTGTGAGGCCGATAAATTTGCCATGCGCGTTGTACAGTTCCTGCATGAGCAGGGCGTCGATGTGTTCTCGGTGCATGATTTGGCTCATTTCCACCGAAGCGATCCGAGAGTCACGCAGATTCACTTGTACGATCGGGAGGGATCGGTTAAAGGCATTGGAGGTCACGGTTGCGGTCGCGATCGCGGTTGTTGAACGAAAAAGACTGGTTGGGGGGGGGGGGGGTTTAACGCTGGGACGCGACGATGGGGCTGCTGGTGGGGGGTATCGGCCCATTTGGGCCTTTTCCTCGCCGGGCTGAGCGAGGAAGTGCACTTCTCAAGCCTCCGGCAGGCGATGTCCGTCGAAAGCTCCATAAATTCACAAAATAAAATAAATGAAAGGAAAAAAAGACAGGTATAAAAAAGAAAATAGGTTAAAGATGTAAATAAGATAGAAAAAAGATAGTTTTAAGCAATTTTGGGAGAAACTTGAAAATTTTTGAAAAATATAAAAAAGAATATTATTCTAAATAAGTATATTAAAAAAGATGTACGACTGAGGAATGAGAGCTTAATGAAATGTGCGAGGGGTAATAAAATACTTAAAATACAGGAATAAATAAATCGAGAATTGAAGGAACGAATAAATGAATCGCGAATAAGTAAGTTCATTTAAGTTAACTAACTAAATGATCAATTAACCAGTCGATCGATCAGTATGTCAGTGAAATAAAATGAAGATATGTTAAGAGCGAGACCATATTTAAGACCGAGGAGTAATGAAAATATGAAAATATTGTACAAACGAATTTATATGTGAACAATAATGATATGAAAGAGCCAAAAGTGTAGTTAAATCAGTAAATAAATTTCTAATAAGCAGTTAAAGTTGATTTTATGTTAATAAAGTAAGATAAAGTAAGAAGATATGTTAAAAGGGAGACTGTATTTAAGATGAAGAGTAATGAATATAAGAATAAGAATATACTAGATAAAACAATTTATATGTGAACAATAATGATATGAAAGAGCCAAAAGTGTAGTTAAATCAGTATATAAATTTCTAATAAGCAGTTAAAGTTGATTTTATATTAATAAAGTAAGATAAAGTAAGAAGATATGTTAAAAGGGAGACTGTATTTAAGATGAAGAGTAATGAATATAAGAATAAGAATATACTAGATAAAACAATTTATATGAGAACAATAATGATGTATGAAAGAGCCAAAAGTATAGTTAATTTATGTGGGAACAATGAAGATATATGAACGGGTCAAAATATAATTAAGTTAGCAAATGAATTTCTAATAAGCATTTAAAATTGATTTTATGTTAATAAAGTAAGATATGTTAGGAATTTATTTTATTATGGAATCTAAGAAGAACCTCCATTCCACGCACTTCCACTGCGCCATTGTACAAAAGACAGAAGACATCCGTGCGCGAGCAGCGACACGCAAAACAAAAGAACAAACGCGCGCATTACAAATACGACAAACAAAGCTTCAACACTCCCCCTTTAATGTGCGCGTTTTAAATAATCATATCTAAGTACAAAAAATGTTTAAACAAGAGTTTTTAACAAAAGTCCTTTTGTTAGTACATCCGCAAACATTTCACCAGTAGGAATGTACTCTAATTTTAGTTTATTATCTCTTAATGCTTCGCGAACAAAATGATATTTTATAACGATATGGTTATATCGATTATGATAAACCGGGTTGCTCGCAAGCAATTTTGCGCCTTGATTATCGCTAAATAATAAGACTTCGCACGCGAACCCTAACTCTTGCATATAGCTGCTGAAATACATGGCTTCTTTCGTCGCTTCAGCAATCGCCATATACTCAGCCTCAGTTGATGATAGTGCTACGGTCTTCTGCTTCTGAGATTTTCAGGTTATAGCAGCTCCACTCATAATAAATGCGTACCCTGTGTATGACTTTCTGTCGACTACACAAGAGTCCCAATCTGCATCGGTATAACCTCTCAACGGTAGACTACTCCTCTCATATGTCAACTCTGCTTTGCATCCTCCTTTTAAATACTTCAGGACTCGTTTCGTAGCTATCCAGTGAGATCGCCTGTGACAATCTGAAAATTGAGCCAAACCTGCTACTGTTCTCATTATGTCGGGTCTAGTCGCGACCGCCAAGCTCCATTAATGCCCCAACCAGTTCCCGATAAGGCTCATTCCTGGACACGTCATTCTCATCATTGTCATCATCCTTGTACAGCTTGGCATTTACATCGTTTCGCGTATCTATCGGTTTTGCGTTCTCTATTCCAAACCGTCTTAAAGTCTCTTCTGTATACTTCCGCTGTGATAACGTAATTTGTCCATTTTTTTTAACAATCTCTATTCCAAGGCAATACTCAGCTTTTCCTAAATCTCTAACTTCAAATAAATTCATTAAATACAACTTAAACATCTTGATACAATCTCTACTATTTGACGCAATTAGAATATCATCGACATGTATTAAAACGATTATAATAGTTTCTGAAGTTCTCTTAAAATAGACACACGGATCGTTAGCGACTGGTTTTAATCCAAACTCTTTTAATTTACAATCTAGTTTAATATTTCATTGTCTCCCAGCCTGTTCAAATCATTGCTCTTTTTCTTCCTTCTGGAGCGCAATTCTCCTGAGAAATTTACTCAAATAAACTGGAATCTCCATGAATACTTCCTCCTCTAAATCTCCATTTAACCCTTAGGGTGCTGAATACTCGCGGCCTATGTGGTCCGTACGGACGGCGCGCGGCCAGCGCTGACGATCGCTGTAGACGGAATACTTTTTCGCTAGACTGAACTCTGTTGATGAACTATTCAGAGCGCAAATCGTAATGAGTTATAGTAATTCTTTCACACGAGATTAAATGATTCAAGAGCGTTATTTTTTAGTATTAATTCTTTATTATAAACATTGAAATTTAAAATAAATTAAAATTTGCGTAAGAAAATAGAAAACGATAAACTAGAAAACTAAATTTAATAAATATAACGGAAGTCAATAATTCAATTGTGTGTGGAAAATTTCAAAACAATTATCAATATAGTCCGACATCGCATTTTCTACATTCGTAACGCGTTTCGCTCCTTCTCTTATTTTTTACACAAACGACACATTTTCTTCGGGATAGTTGTGTTGTGCCGGCACGATTAGGACATTTTGACGGAAAATGCCTATCAATTAACCGAAACGGTAAATCCTCAGATTTTCTCTTTTCTCCTTCTATCATGCTTCTCCGTTGGAAATATTTTCTTAAAATCTCTCTTATCAAAGCTAAATGAAACTCACTAAACTTTTGTTTGGAAGCAGTCAATTTTTGTTTTCCTTAGCGAATTAAGTGTACTCAAAATCATATCAACTCTATCTACAGCACCCATGTTGTAATTATAGTCTGCAATACCTGATGGTTTCTTCTTATATAATCCTGTACAATAATCCCTCTTCTCAGTTTCAATCAATGCAATGCGGAAGACAACATCCAAACCTCCTTTTTATCATGCCATTTCATTGCCAATAAAATGTCAGTCGATCAGTAGTACATTTCTCCTCTCTTCAACTTTTGTTCCAGGTGGGGCGTTTCTCTTCTATTTTTACGAACGGTTCCAAACGCGTAGGTTTTGTTTTCGTGTAATAATGTATATAAACGTGGACTCGTGTACCAATTATCGTAATTAGTGTATGGCCCTTTCCAAGATATGGCTGAAGCAGAGTCATTACAACATCTCCAGAGATTCCAATGGCTGTGTTACTTCTACTAATGTTTGTGTTTTGCCCAGTATAAATTATGAAGTCCAACATATAATTAGTTTTAGGAATTCTTTTTATATGCTGTACACTGTTGTACGCATTTGAAATAATTGTTTGTCTGCTCAGTAATTTGAGCGACTAATTCTTCTGAAAATATCATTTGAAAGGCGTCTAAAGGTGTTGATTCTGGGTTCAGATTTCCTTTTACTCCTGCATTTTGTTCGTCAAAGATATGTGGTTTAGGCCCTAAATTCGTTTTTGACCACAATAATATTCCCGTTTGGTGAGAGGCCTCGATATTTGCAGGTACTTCTGAAGTTTCCTCTTCTGAAGATGTACTTAGTGTTCTGGGCCGTTTCCTATTTACTCTTCTTTGACCGATCAATTCTTCACTGTCTGATGATGGTGGATCGAACTGGTACACATCATTCATCAAATCGCCTGAATCGTAATCTTCTATTTCGCTGTCGTCTCTTGTAAAATATTCAATATTACTTGCCATTTTTAAGGGTGTCACGAGTAAAAGATAATAAAATAGATTATATAGTGCACTATCGTAATATATTGTACTGCTACTACGATTACAATTCTTACAAGTAACAAGATTTGCCTCGGTTCGCGAAACAGATGCGACTGTCCGCGAAACAGGTAGACAACTGTTATAACGAGACATTGTTGGCATTTGTTTACTGCCGTTACTAAGGAATGCATTTATATTTATCTCACACACGCATAATGGTATTACTTCTGCGTAGGTGCTCGAAAAAATTGACAAACGCATATATGCGTCCTTAGTCCATGCTGGACACTTACAGAAAACGCATACACCTGTCCTTAGTCCACACCGATAGCTTTCGCCAGACGCATATATGCATATAGCACTCTAAGGGTTAAAAATGCTGCAGTTACAACTAATTGATGTATCCCCATTTCGTATTCAGCAGCCAGTGCTGAAAGTATTCTTACGGAGTCCAGTCTTGCAACTGGTGCGAAGGTTTGTTTGTAGTCAACTCCAACACGTTGACTGTACCCCTTCGCAACTAACCGAGCCTTACTTCTTTCGAGACTTCCGTCTGCATCGGATTTGTTGGTTAAGACGATTTTGTACCCAACTACATTTTTATTTTCAGGACGATCAACAATACTCCATGTTTTGTTCTTAATTAATTGTTTGAATTCGCAGTTTATAATTTCCTCCAACTTTACTTCAATGAATCCTGCAGTCTCATGAAGTACATCACCTTCAATTTCCATGTTCTTCAAGCCATGCTTTACACAGTCTTCATTGTTATTTTAGGTATCTGAATTTACTGTTCTATACAACTTTTTCGGTCGTTCAGGCCTACCTGTCCTGATCTTTTTCGGTCTACCAGGTAATCGTTTTTCGATAGCATTCTCTTTCCACATCTTCATTATTTTCGTCTTCTTCTTCGTCTTGATTTATTGTTTGGTAATTTTCAATCTCAGTTTCTCGTTCCTCGTGTATTTGTGAGTCATTATCATTTTTCCTCTCTTGACAGACATCTTCTGATTTTTGCTCATGACAAATTTCTCATCGACAAATCTGACATCTCTTGATACTACTACTTTTTGGTCTCCATGTAGCCAGATTCTATATCCTTTCACTTCTCTCTGTAAATTTTCCTTTGTTTGTTGTTTTGTCTAATACATATGCCCTTGTTCCAAACATATATCTTAAATTCGGCATCCTTCCCATCCAGATTTCGAATGGAATTCTTCCTTTCAATGCCTTCGTTGGACATCTATTCTTAATGTGATTCGCTGTCATTACTGCTTCCCCCCCAAAACGACAATAGTAATCCTGATTGTATGAGCATACATTTGGTGGCTTCAATTATTGTTCGATTCCTTCTCTCAGCTACACCATTTTGCTCAGGAGTATATACTGTCGTTCTTCTGGATTGAATTCCATTTTCCTCTTTAATACTTCGTAAATTCAGAATTACAATATTCACGCCCATTGTCGGATTGTAGAATCTTAATTTTCTTTTCTTTGTGGTTTTCAACCATCTTCTTATATTTCTTAAATACATCCAAGCAATCACTTTTTCTTTTAAGTAAATAAATTTGACACCATCTAGAGTGATCATCAATGAATGTAACAAAAAATCGAGCACCCCCCTTTGATGAGGTTCTCATCGGGCCACATATGTCAGTGTGTACTATTCTTAGAAATTCTGAACACGGCTCTCTCCGACCTTTGAAGGCCTCTCTGTGTTGTTTGCCTAGTAGACATATCTTGTGTTAAGGTCATTTATAGCCTTACCGTTTTGTTCGGGCCCTTAAACCACCGTAGTTTTAGTTTTTGTATACACTTTTTATCTTTTCTGAGACTTATGGTACATTTGGTAGTTTTTCGTAACAATAAGAGTCTTCGTCCCGTTCGCAACTTGCAATCGTCCTTACGGTATTACGAGAAGGGACCGTGGCAGGCATAAATCCCTGAACCCATAAGGCCCGCGATTCTTACTGTAGATTTTCCTTGTCTATTGTTCACATCTGACGTCCAGTCACCAGCATTTTTAACTCTCTAGCCCGTCTGTTAGCATGTGTTATTAAGGCCAAAGCGTTTCTTGCTTTTACCTGCCGCGGTCGACGATTGCAAACGGGACGAATTAGTTATTAACATTAGTAACCAGAAAGACCCAAGAAGGGAGGGGACTGTGTCTCCCTTTCACAACCATCTAGATCTAAAAGGGCCAACCAGAACGTCTTCACCCCCGCGAAGACGACATTGCGGAGGTGTCGTCGAAGACGTTTCTGGGAGGTCCAGTCAGTTGAGAAACATAGTTAGAAACACATAGCTGAGAAACACAAGTGAGAAACACAAGTGAGAAACACAAGTTAGAAACACAGTTAGAAACAAGTTAGACAAGTATCAACTCACCTAGTACATAGCACAGAGTACGGAGTAGGAAGTACGGATTACAAAGTATCAAGTAACAATTTCGATCAAGCATATAGCACTAGAGTCAAAGTCCACTTCACCTCCTACTCATTTCTAAGTTTTGTTCCCGATCATATCGGGTGGTCCTTCGAGACGTACAAGTTTTATAGTCGGCATACCACGTGCAAACGCCTACAAAGCTCGACCACCATTACGGTAACCACGAGTATCTAACATCGTGCATTCCTTAAAACTCTCATTTTTCGTTAGTCTTCTTCCAATAGCAATTTCTGTTTCATCAGTTATGTCAAATCTCTTACATTCAAGTGCGCCATTCGCTCATGCCATAATTCTACTTCTGATTGTTCTTTGTTCGACACTCTATTTGCATGTTCATTTTCTTCTCTTATGTAGTATAGGTTGCCTACTCTATCTGCGATCATTTTTGTTTCACCTTCGTTACTTCTTACGGTGGCTATATCTTTCTTGAATATCACTTCATGATTCCTCTCTGTGATCTTGGTCACAGAAACTACATTTGTACGCAGATGAGGGACGAACCATGTATCCTGCAGACCAACTGATCTTTCGTATTTTCCATTCGTAACTCTTAGGCTCACATCTCCCCTTGCATTAGCTTCTGTCGATGCTGTACTAGCTAAACTTAAGCTATGGTTATGTACATCAATAAGATCGTTAAATTTGACTTTTTCTTTGCATAAATGGGTTGTGCACCCACTATCTAAGCACCATTGATTGCTTCATTTGATTTATATAATTTACTTTATTCTCCTCTGAACTAGGAAGGTTTATATAAAAGAGATCATCTATCGCATTCGCTTTATGCTTACTTCTATAATTTAAATTAAAATGACACTTGGACGCTGTATGTCCTGTTCTGTTGCATTTCGAACATCTTATTATATGTTTATTATGTAGAGGTGCACCTTAGATTCCTTGGTCTGTTCCTCTTTCGTATCCTTGGTTAGATTATTATCTCTGAAGATTCTTGATTTCCATGACTTTACTTGGCTCATGTTCTTTCTCCAGCTAGGACCTGCCATCATAGCTCTTGACATACCCTCATTCATTTTCTGCTTCCTTGCCTCATTTTCTTCCAGGATTTTTACTTTTAAAGTTTCTGCATCCGGTAGATTGTCCCTTGACTCAATCGCACATCTGAAATTCTCAAAGCTGTCAGGTAAACTATATAACATCATAATGGAGAGCAAATCAGCATTTATCTCGACATTCATTGCATTCAATTTATCCACAGCATCAAAAAACTTCTTCAATGTACTTCCTCAAATCATCTCCTTACACGCGTTGCAATGTTAGTTGCTTCAACAATGTGGCTTTTCGTGCTGGTCCTTTTGATGCAAATATTGCTTCCAGTTTTAGCCATACTTCTCGCGATGTCTCACATCCTCTCACTTGTTTCAGTTCAGATGGGCTTATGTTCAGGATTAGATCTGCTTTTGTCTTTTGATCCTCTCTTATCCATTCTTACAAGTCCTGTGTCAGGACATCTTGATTCTCTACCGCCTCTGGCCTTGGTTTCGCACCACTTACATATTGCCACAAATCGGCTTTTCTTAGCAAGGCCTCTACCTGCATCTTCCACGTTTCATAATTATCTTTAGTTAACAACTCGAGGCGTTTGGAATTTATCATATTTGCCATATTAAGATTTTTATTAGACGACCACGTGCTGACCTAACCTCTTATTATATTACCTTTTTAAATTCTTTATACTTATTATTAAAGTATACTTTATACTTTACATTCTATATTTTATATTTTATATTACCTTAATATGCGGCCTCTGGGCCCGTAACCTTTTGTTAGGAATTTATTTTATTATGGAATCTAAGAAGTACTTCCAAGCGCACTTCCACTGCGCCATTAGACAAAAGACAAAAGATGTCCGTGCGCGAGAAGCGACACGCAAAACAAAAGAACAAACGCGCCCATTACACACAAGACAAACATAGCTTCAACAAGATAAAGTAAGAAGATATATTAAGAGCGAGAGCGTATTTAAAACGAAGAGTAATGAAAATATGAAAATGTTGTATAAGCGAATTTATATGTGAACAATAATGATATGATTTTTTTTCTAAATTGGTTTTCTCTTAAGTGGGAGATGCCTGTACCAGGGATATTTGGTTCCGTTTACCAGGATTTATCTAGAGAGTTGTAGAGTGTTTTTGCGTCATGAGTGCTGGAATATGATTTTAGGTGGTTGCATGTGGTGTAGTATCTGGGTAAAAGTTTCAAAAAACCTGATGTCTTGAGAAGTGTTGGAGGTGGATTGGGGTAGGGGGTTTACGGTAGTTTTGAGATTATCAGCTTTAGTGTCTTCATCTTGGGGCGGAGTGGGTATTCATCTTTTGTGTAGTTTCCTGTGTTTGCAATGAGTGGATTACTGTGGTTTGGACTGTATGCGTGAGCAGCGTGTTCTTGTATGAATTGCCCAATTATTGGGAGTTTGGCTAATTCGTGAAGGTTTTTAATGATTGTGCGGTGAGTTTTGTTTAGTACAATTCTGAGGAATTTGTTTTGTATGGTTTGTAATTTTTTAATATGGAAGGGGTTTGTTGGGATCCAAGCTTGGAACCTATAAATGAGAATTGCTCGGGTACTGAGGTATATAGTAGTTTTTTAATTTGGATTTTTAGATTGCTCTTTCTGTTAATGAGGGGGTAAAGGGTGCGGAGACAGGCGGTTGCTTTGTTTGCTCTGTCCTGTATGGCTAGATTCCATAGTTGCTTGTTGTCCATGAGGACTCCTAGATATTTTACTGACGTGGACCAGGGAATTTGAGTTCCTTGGATTGTGAGACCTGGGATTGATTGTGGCTTTTTCCTGTTGAAGTTTATACTGTAGCCTGAGTTTTAGCTGGGTTGACCTCTAGCCTCCAGTCTTGAAAGTAAGATATGATTTGGTCGGGGTGTTTTTGGGCATATTTTACAGCTTGGGATTGTTTCCATGAAGATGCTATTATGGCTGTGTCATCCGCGTAGAGAGCTAAGTGGGTTTGGAAGTTTTTTGGTATGTCGTTTATGTATATTGAGAAAAGGGCTAGATTTGAACCTTGGGGGACTTCTGATTTGATTTTGAGTTTTGTGGAATAGGTGCCTTTGATGGACACTAAGATGTGTACTTGTTTTCCAGGTAGCTTTCGATGATTTTTTGGAGGTAAATGGGGGTGGAGATATTATTTAATTTGAGAATTAGGCCTTCGTGCCATACTGTATCGAAGGCTTTTTTTACAGTGCCACACAAAATGGATTCCCCCCTTTTTTTGTAAATAATTAAAAAAATACAGAAAAAATTTAAGTCTAGCCGGTTTTATTTTTTAGTATTCGCCAATAAGAGTTGATTACATCATGTGTGAAATAAGATATCACGCAAATGTTTGCCTTTTTCCTTGATGCAAAGTTGGGCTCGTTTTTCGGCATTTTTCATGACTTTTTGCAATCTTTCGGTCGATATGGCTGCGATTTCTCTTCGACTATTGCGTTTGAGCACTTCAATTGTCGCCGGCTGGTCAGCATACACCTTTCCCTTTAGGTATCCCCACAAAAAAAGTCCGGAGCAGTCAAATCAGGCGAACGCGGCGGCCAGTCAAAATCACCATTTTTTGACACCAATCGAGCTGGGAACACTTCATTCAACAAATCGATGGTTGCACGAGCTGTACAGTCAGCCGCAAAAGTAT
This sequence comes from Nomia melanderi, assembly GCF_051020985.1. Taxonomy (NCBI): domain Eukaryota; kingdom Metazoa; phylum Arthropoda; class Insecta; order Hymenoptera; family Halictidae; genus Nomia; species Nomia melanderi. Next base: position 308,162 of record NC_135007.1, on the reverse strand, counting down.
TCGTCCATTTACCGTATTCGATGTATATGGAAGAAATGGAAGACAAATAAATGTACAATTTTTCATTTAAAAATGTAGAAGTAAACCTTTATTTACGTAAAACAAGATACCATTCGCGAAAGTTGATAAATATCATACAGAAAGGAAAAATTAAGGAATATGTTGCGATATGTCAGAAAATGGGACCGCAAAAGTATTCGTCCATCGATGATTTTGTTAATCTATAGATATTTTAAACTTAAAATTAGTTGTTTAATGTTATTAACTTAATATTTTGTAGGATATCCGTTGGATCTGATTATAGCCTCAAGTCTTCTAGGCATTGATTTTATTAATTTTTCTGTAAAATCTGCAGATATTGTTTGCCATTCTTCTTTAAATCGCTCCTTTAATTCATCTTTATTTTTAGGTGGTCTTTGTTTAATTTTCTTTTTAATTTCGCCCCATAGATTTTCTATGGGGTTGATGTCCGGCGACTGGGGTGGTGTTCGAAGGTAATGCGGTGTATTATAGAGGATCCATTCTTGAACAATGCGAGCAGTATGTTTTGGGTCATTGTCTTGTTGAAATATGAAATTATTTCTTATACCCAATTTTTCGGCACTTACCAATAGATGTTCCTTTAGAATATTTAAATACATCCACTGACCCATTGTACCCTCTATAAAATGGTACTCTCCAACTCCAGTTGCCGACATGCTTCCCCACACCATTAATGATGCACCTCCATGCTTGACCGTATGTGTCAAGTTTTCTTTTTGATATGCAGTATTCGGTCTTCACCATACATCCCCACGAGGGGCATCAAAAACACAAATTTTTGTTTCATCTGTAAAAATAACGTGTTTCCAAAATTCTTCTGGCTTTGAAACATACTCTTTGGCGAATTGTAATCTCTTCTTTCTGTTTCTTGCATTGACCCACGGTTTTCTCCGACTCTTTCGACTCTTAAAACCCGCTATATGCAGCACACGTTGAACTGTATCGACACTGACAACTTTTCCTGACGCCGATTGCACGTTTTCCCGCAATTCAGTTCCGGAAATATGCGGATTCTTTTTAACAGCCCTTACAATACTTGTCTCTTTACAAGAAGTCAATTTCCTGGGTCTGCCTGATCGTGCTTTATTTATAATCATATTCTCTTCTTTAAATTTTTTTAGAACATACTGTATTGTACTTCTAGATCTTCCTATTATGGTCGCTATTTCGCGTTCGGATTTACCCTCTTTAAATAACTTAACAATAATTTCACGTTCGGATAGAGATGTTTCACATTTTTTGCGATTCATGATGAATATTAATTGCGTGCTTGCTGAAGACGGACTGTGCGGAACTGTTGCTAGTTGACAAAACACAATCGCTACTGAGAATGCTGTTTTTCGTTTGTTTTAAACGTATTCAAGTATTTTATTTAACATAATAGTTCGTGGACGAAAACTTTTGCGGTCCCATTTTCTGACGTACCGCAACATATTCCTTAATTTTTCCTTTCTGTATGATATTTATCAACTTTCGCGAATGGTATCTTGTTTTACGTAAATAAAGGTTTACTTCTATACTTTTAAATGAAAAATTGTACATTTATTTGTCTTCCATTTCTTCCATATACATCTAATACGGTAAATGGACGAATACTTTTGCGGCTGACTGTATGTGCCGTAGCACCATCCTGTTGGAACCAGTGGTCTTCCAGGCCATTGTTTTCAATTTCTGAACGCAAAAAAGTGTCTATCATAGTTCGATAACGGTCACCATTCACAGAAATTGCGTTGCCATAGTCATCTTCGAAAAAAAACGGTCCAATGATGCAATCCGCACATATTCCGACCCAAACTGTCACTCGTTGACCGTGGAGAGGCTGCTCACGAATGATTTGTGGGTTTTCGGCTCCCCAGAAACGACAATTTTGTTTGTTTACATTGCCGTGCAAGTCAAAATGTGCTTCGTCACTCATAATGATTTTGTTCCAAAAATCATCTTCACTTCTCTCTAAATTTCGTATCGTTTTAGCGTATTGCAATCGTCTGGGGTAGTCTTCCGGCTTCAATTTTTGCACCATTTGTACGAGGTGTGGCTATTAAATAACGAGACTGACGCTGTAGATCAGGTGTACGTGATCTTCAAGCACTCCGCGGCCTAACTTACAACCCCCACATTTACGATGCGCCACTTCAGGTTTCTTCAGTCCAAGTAAAAAATCACTATATTCCAGGCGCTATGCCTGGCTACCGCACCCACAATCAAGATTAAACCCATATTTGCCCCGTAGCTCGCCTACAGCTTGTTCGCGCATGCGCTCGAACAAAGCGGGCGACCACTGGTCCTCCGGGATAACCCGCTGTGTCCCCCTCCACTCGCGGCTATCTAAAGATTCCAGCGCCGTGCGGCCGCAAGAACATCTTGGGCCTCCTTCCCTCCATGTTCCTCGAGGATTTCTGGCCTCGCCGCAACACGCTGCACAACTTCTATTACTTTCTCCCCCCTCCTTACTTCCTTCTCTTCCAGTGTCGGGGGGTCTAGACTCCTCTCGGTCCCTACCTTCCTGGCTCCGTCCTTCTCCGAACCATACGGATCCGCATCCTCGTGGTTTCTGCGTATGCGTTCGTTCGCGGTACGAGCTAGGGTCGCTTCCTCCAGCTGCCGTTGCAACTGAAGAATCTTGTCTTCCTCGGGGCTGCTCCCGGGCGCATGGGCAGCCCCGCCCACGTTTCCCTCCTCGCTGGTCTTAGCACCGCGGGCGGCAAGCTTGGACGCGTTAAGGCCCATTGGCCTGTCAACGTACCACGCCTGTAGACCCGTGGCTTTCTCATCAATGTCACCGCGAAGCAGGATTGTCCCGTCGGAGAATTGGCTCCCTGTAGCAGTGCTCGCTGTACCCCGCGGTATAACCAGGGTTTTAACGGTCTCATTCGTGTAATCCTTTAAACGTACGGTTACACCCCAGCCCCAAGAATCAAGCGGTGGGGGGCTACTCCCTCTGTCTTCCCACCCGAGAATACGTGCCAGACCACCGCCGTAAGACTCGTCCACGGCCCACACTACTCCGTGCATTTGGGTGTTGTGCGGATGTGTCTTGTAAGACAGTCCCCAGTTCCGCTCATCATACTGGTTCATGTCGATGCGCATCATGACCTCCTCAAGTTGCGCGTCGTCCTCACCCTGACCAAACTGCGCGTACGACATTGCCGTCCACGCCTGACGCGAGGTGTCAAATGAGTACGCTCCCCCCCCCCCCCCCCCCCGGCCGTCCGCTTCCCTGAATGCAGAAAGCGGTCCATTCTGTATTTATAACACTCCGCCAGAAGGAGCTAGGCGTCCGTATCCCCGTAAACGTCCCCCCGTTACCCTGGGCGTGCTGGTTGATCGCCCATGAGTAATTAACGTAGTCGGTAATAAAATAACCAGCAAACCAGCTCGTAGTAGTTCCGACGCCGTGTACCGGATCCCTAATCAGACGACTCCAGTACTTCCCTGTATGTTGGTCTTCTGCGGGGAAGGCTATCCGATCCTGCTGGGCACTTGACCGTTTAAACATCTCAAAACCCCTCCGCAGCAGCCTTCCGCGGCTCAGACGATCCAAGCCCCGCTTCTACAGCGCGCGGCAATCTGTACATCGTTCTCCACGTTGTGGGTATCGTAGTAAGCGTATCCCGTTCCCAGTGCTAACGAAGCCATATTATCCCAGGCTCCGATGCGTACTACCGGGTATCGGCGGGCCCGCTGCCGCCTCGCCACCCTGTGGTCCATTCCCAACATTGCGGACCACCCGCCGTATGCCTGGTAGCTGTCGTTATAAACTTCTTCCCCGGGTCTCAACTGCATGTGCTCAAGCACATAACGTGGGGCGCCGTAAAAACACGACCCTGCGCCGTCTCCGAGATTGGCCCCCTGAATTTTTTGGTGCCACCTTACCGTAAGTGATACCGTGACAGAATTGATTTCAAGCCAATTTATCCCTTTGGGGAAATAGCTATCCGTGTAATCAGAGAAGCACGACCGGAGCGACTTGGATGTGGAGAGCAGCCTCCGGACTGCTACGTCTAATGATTCATTTATATTGTGGGTCACAATGACCCGGTCACGAGGTAGCTCACCCCGGTGGTCACAACTCTGAACGTCATAGACGACACCCCCGAAGGAGACGGACGAAGTGGTCTTAGTCGGTATGACGAAGATGATCTTCGTCACACGATCCGCTATGTCCACCAGACCAGCAGTTCTAACGAACGTCTCCCTCTTGGTTCGTTGCTCACCAAGGCGATTAACGTCCTCCACCGTTGCCATGTCATATGTGTCAAACACTTGTGCCAGAGGGTACGTAAGGTGTGAAACAATCCAGGCGTCCCGGCCAATACAGTCGGGTTGTCCATTGTCAGCAACAGGTATCACGCGGACAGTGTCCTGGCGGATATTCCATATTTCTCCCCCTCGCCCACCGACCAACAAGTCTCCCCCATTTCTCAGCATCGCCTCAAGGACGTCTGCCGTGATGAACACTGCTTGGTAGTCCCAGTCCCCGGTGACCCGGGTCGACACGATTATTTTTTCGGATTCGTCTGCTGTGGCCCAGGCGTATCCTACACCTGACGGCTGCACCATACGCCTCTCCCTGAGTTCGTCGTACAGGTCGATCTTTAATGCAAGACTACGGTAGTTAGCCTTGCTACTGCCTATGTAAGCGTCAAGCCCCGCGGCGAGCAACGGGGTGTTGCTCATGTACCCATATGTGTATAACCCTTTAGCTGGGTTGATTATCCCAGGGCATGATGGGGCCGGGTTAGTCGCTGCCTCGATGACGGTTGCAGCAGCCTCCGTTCACTGTAGCCTTCCGTGTTTGAGCCGTGGATCCACTCCAACACCCACCCACTTGAGCCTATTCCAAGCCTCTTCGCCACCAATCAGTTCCTGAGGACCCTCATCCCTCCGTGACCTTGCCGTTAGACCGGGCGGCAATAGGTAACCTTCCTGAATACGGCCGGCCGGACACACACAATCCTGATCAGGGCCAGAACACTCCTCGGGCTCCCGAGGGTGGTGTGTCACGGCTATGCCCTCCCTCATGGTTCTGTCTAATAGTGCTTGCTCACCGACGGGCCCCAAGACCTTGCTCCCAGCAGCATCATCATCAGTACCATCTTCATCGTCACCGTCCTGTTCGTCGGCGGATGAATGATCCCCCTTGTCATCGTCCGGTACACCGCTGCCCCCATCACCGCCGTCCCCCAGGACACGCCTGTCCTCATCAATCCTATAGCCCCCTTCGGTCACCCTTACTCCCGGACAAAAATACTGGTGTAAGGTACCCGCGTTAGTCAAAGCCTTACTTGACCGGTCCGGACCCCGAGCATAATAGACAACCGGGTTAGCCAGTAATGTGTCGTATGTCGTGGCTTCGTGAGGACCATCTTCGTGAGTCATCTCACATGCCTGGTCCCAGAACAGGTCTCTCACTACCTGGAACCTTCCCTCTCGCGAAGCCATGCCGGAACTAACGCTGTCTATGTTGCCATTAGTCGCGTGCATCTCCTTGTTATGGGCTTCGGCCGCAGCGTTCACCCACTGGGCCCCTAGTTCACCGTATGTCAGTCTATCCATGAGAGGCCGTGTCAGTTTCCCGCTCTTCTTGATCGGAGATACATCTCTACATGGCTTACCACTCAATTCGAAGAACGTGCAGAAAGGGCATACCCGCTCACTCCGCAACGAACCAACTGTATTGTTGACGGTAAGTATGTACGAGAATGCATAAGCCGCCTCATCTTCCTCCGCCTCACTACGCTCCAGCGCTGCCTCTACCTCGAGTTTCTCCCTGTTTAATCGGGCTATAATCTGCCCGTCGTCCCTTGGTGTCGACTCAATCATCGCTTCCACTACCTCAAGTTTTTCCTCGGCCTCCGCGTCAGGATTATTCAGCGCCCACAGGTCCACAGCTTTCTTTACCACAAGGGCACCAACTTGCGGCTTGGTTTCCAAACTACCCAAGACCTGGGTTTGCCATTTTGTTAAAGTACCGTCGCCAATACCCAACTTGCGCAGCGCCTGGGCCACTGCGGCAGCCCACCTTCTGTTGCCCCCCCCCCCCCTCCCGGTGCCCAGCACCCCCATTATCCGTGCGGGATCATCCTTTATCTGCCGAGCAACCTCTGCAGCCCGCACACTCAGCAACTTCTTGGGCCTACGCTTCTGTGGGTCAGCAACAGCCCCCGACCCTTTCGCTACACCCTCTTTCTGAGATGAAAACACCCTTTTCGGTGCTGCAACATCTTCTTCCTTTGCGACGGCCAAGCGTGCTGCCCTCTCCTCGAACTGGGTCGGGATCCTTCTGTTTACAACCGACGCAGGAGCAGGTCCTGCGCCGACCAGGGCAGTCCACACTGTCAAGCGGTCGAACTCGGTCCCCTGCCCCGCTGTGTCCACTTGTGTGTAGGCCAGGGCTCTATTGATATAACTTTCCACGTCTCCGTCAAAAAAGTCAGATCGTGGTGCAGCCTTTGGGCTAAGATCTGAATCCCCCCCGTTAGGCACGGGGCAAGGAAGATCAATAGTGGGCGCAGGCCTGGGCGCTCCTGTTGGTTGACAGACCCTCCTTACCTGACGGGATACGGGAGGAGTTGTTTCCTCATCACTGCTGCACTCCAACCCGTCCCAGGCACTGTTTCGCCTCAGTGCCTCCTTCCTCTTCAGGATGCAAGGGTCGATGACACCGACCATAACAGTGGTATTGGGTCGCTCCTTGACTTTCTTCCTCCTCGGATGTTTAGCCCCTCCTGACATAACCTAGCCTGGGCACTGCCTTAGCTATACAATAAACAGCAACTATATACAACAACAGAGATATAGTACAGGCACCTCGGGGCCTAACTCCCCCTCCAAACTAGTCCCTACTTTATTTTTCATTTTATTTTGATTTCATACATATTTACTTATTATCACCTTCAATATACACCCCTCCTCTATCCCTACAACGCTCCATGCGAATTTTCCATTGTTCGAAACAGTGCTGCAAGTCTTCTTCTGTCAGCTCCTTCAGGACGCGTGCCGCTTTCTCTTTGACAGCTTCCACGGACTCAAATCTTGTTCCTTTTAATGCAGATTTCACCTTAGGAAACAGATAGAAGTCGCACTTATTCTTTCACGGAGTTCAGCAAGAACGTGAAGGTAGTAATGTTGATTAATAGTTTGACCTTCAGGAACCCAGTCAAGGTACACAATCCCACGAATATCGAAGAAAACAATCATCATTGCTTTGAATTTTGATTTGTTCATTCGAGCTTTTTTGGCTCTCGGTGAAGTTGGGCTCTTCCAGTGCATGGATTGCCGCTTCGTTTCAGGATCATAAGTAAAAAACCACGATTCGTCACATGTTATTATCCTTTCCAATAAGTTTGGGTCATTTTCAATGGCATTCAAAGTGTCAGTACAAACATTTTTGCGAGCTTCTTGTTGTTGAAACGTGAGAATTTTAGGCACCATTTTGGCACATACTTCTTGCATGTTAAAATTGCTATGTAAAATTTGCCGTACGGATTCTTTGTCAATTCCTACAGTTTCAGCAATCGCACGAATACTTAATCGACGGTCAGATCGAACCAGATTACCGATCTTTTCGATATTGTCATCCGTTTTTGGCGTGGAAGGGCGACCCGGGCGTGAATCATCTTCAACGTCCTCTCGGCCATCTTGAAAACGCTTAAACCACTCAAAAACACGTGCACGCGATAAACATTCATTGCCATACACTTCTTTCAATAAATTATAAGTTTCAGTGGCGGTTTTTCCAAGTTTCATGTGAAATTTCACAAGAATTCATTGCTCTATTGTTACACTTAACATTTTTCCGGCGCTACAAAAAAGCAACTCTAATGCGAACGAAGGCTACGGATATACGGATTTGTTTACAGAAGCGAGAGGCACTACATTCGAAAGAGAAGACTTCACGCTAAACAGCTGTCGGTCGCTGGCGTTTGGCGCATGCGTACTTCTTCTGTAGCAGCGTCAGTCTCGTTATTTAATAGCCACACCTTGTACACTTCACTTGTAATGGTTTGGTTGGTTGGTAAGAGTTCATAATGAAGAATTCCTTTAAAATTCCACCAAACACACAACATCACCTTTTTCGTATGCAAGTCAGGCTTTGGCGTGGGTTACGACGCTTCGCT